>NC_092690.1:15032646-15332646 GCF_964275005.1 Diadema setosum | reverse complement strand
ACTTAAACTGAGGACAGTGTGCACTCAATTCACACACTGAAGTGTTCTTAATGCAAACACCTAATTCTGGGCTGGATATTTCACATCACCGTTATGAGTCATGTTACAATTTTACTATGTCTTGATAATCTGAAACATCATTGGATGCAGTGTTTTCTTGCAGATTTGTCTTGAAAACATATGGATTGGATACTTAGATCAATTGGACATTCCAAATTGAATGCCATGAATATCATGTATCTTGGCAATCTCATCTACATGTACTCCCATGTTACTATCTGAAATGGCAAGGTACAATGAAATGATGTATACACGGCAACATTTGTACTTGTAGAATTCATCACAGATATATTATCACTTAAATGTTTACAGCATGCGATGAATGATAATTCTTGAAGTGTAAGAGAGAAAACTGAAAGATAATTTGAACATGAAGCCTTACTACACAAGCTGCTGGTGGCACTGAACTCTCTGGTTTATGGGCTAACCCAAGTTTTTTTTTTTTTTTTTTTACTACGTCTGACGATGTTAGCTGACAAATTTGATAGCAATCCCGTTAATCAACTCCTTTACTTGGGTACAAATACTTCACATCTTGAATTTGAAAGTCCGTTTTAGACAATTTGCAGGATTTGTTTTATAAGCAAATTTCATACTTGAATGCATTTAGCACAATCTAGCTTACATCTGAATTAAGGCATTGGCTTGAAAACATACATACCAATCTATAAAGAGAAGGAACACAGTTAACAATCTGAAGATCACAGTTTGAGGATGAGACAAATAGACAGCAAAGAAAAACCCTCTTATGACAGGATGTACAATCTTCAAAGATTGTATTGCTGATTTCTTCAACAAGATTTATTTAATAGTCTGTCTGCTGTGGTTAGGCATAAATTTGTGTGTGTTTACTTTTAGTCTTTTCACATTGGCAGTGTCAAACTTTGATATTTTGCCAAGATTCTTTTTGTGTAGCAAAGATATGGTCTGATGTATATCAACATTCTAGTGACATTTGTCAGGAAGTTTCAGTGGTTGATAGGTAAGTGGTTTGGGTCTTGTAATTTTGCTGCTGCATGTTGCTGCTGGGTGATTTAAGGTGGACTTCTCTTAGTGTCAGTCTTTGTCTTCATCCACCCAGCCCACAATCTTGCCCTCCCAGCCAGGCAGAATATCATCATCATTGACAACCTGTGATGGTGAAAAAGCAGAACAAAGCAAACAGAGAATGGAATCATAATCATGGAATTCAGTGAGATGACCTATTACAAGAACACAGATATATTTTGCTCAGGCAAATAATGAATTTTCTGCTGATTTTGTGGGCAGAAAAAGTACTCCCTGCTGATGCATCAATCAATTCATAAAATAAGGGAGTGATAAATGATGAAAATTAAAGGAACAAATGCAAGTCCCATTACCACTTTATTGGAACAAAGCTTTGATAGTGCATTTAGGTGTCTTTATGATATTATGGGTAATCCCCCTTCAAAATTTGAGCAAATCATTCATAGGGGTCAAATTGGGGTCAATTGTGGTTGTATCTGAATGCAGAGATTGCTATGAAACACAATGCACATGATACAACATTACATTAAGACTGAAGAGGGAAAAGAAGTAGAAATGACATACAAGAGACATGCATCTGGCATCTTATGAATCATGAATTAAAATCATGATCTGAGAAGTACAAGCACAGTACTAGCAACCGAGTAAAGGAAACACACAATGATTTTACAATATAAAACTGTTCCATATAAATTATCAAATAACTCAAATTAGTATAAACCACATACAATGTGTGGTCCTGCTACATACCTATTCATATTTCCATCTGCTGAATTCTCCAGTTATGTAATGAGGTATTTTACAACCCTGAAAATTAGATTTCTTTAAAAAGCTGGTATATCGTTGAGGCAGGTAGTTCAGACCTTTCCTCAGAATAACAAAACTGGAAACTTCTATATGATGGAGGGGGAAACAATACCCTAGATTTCCAGTGAATTTATTCATATTGAAAAAAAAAAAAAATCCAACCATAATTCTCAGTACAAAAGGGGAGTGTATTCTTGGGTGACATGGATTTAATATTTCATTTCTTAAAAAAAACAACAACAACTTGTGAGTTGTATTACTGAAAGATTTATAAAAGATGCTGTGGGACACTATACACAACAGTTAGTAATGTTTGCAAAAGGGATATAAGAGCTTTAAGCCAGCACGTTATGACAGCATACCTCCTCCTTGACTGTGCCAAACTCTGGGTCTAGTGCCTTGAAGTGGAATCTGTATGCTCCCTCTCGGTCAAAGATTTGTTTAAAGTCTCTCAGAGTCACTTCACCAAGTCTGCAAACAAAAAGGTAAAATGATAAAACTTTTGTGAGATGTCAAAACTTTCAAGAGAACATGACTCAGGATAACTTAAACTCAGTGAGGTTGAAGGCCTCTTTCCATTGTCTGATATTCACTGTTTTGGACAACATTAGTCATAACAAGCTTCATTGTTTGCTTGTTGGGACTGCATCATTTCAATGTGAGATTTGGGCAATAACAACTCTACATTTTGGCATCTACGCATCAACAGCATGCAGCACATGGTGGTGTACTTTCATTTCCTGAAAAAAAAAAACACGCTTTTAAGCACTATATTATGTTCTTCAATATATCACAGAGATCTTGATTTTAATTGAGAAAGGTTTAACTGTTTTATTCTGACCTCACTATGAGCACTTGTGCAAATACCATAATATGCCAATGCACAAATGTCATGTTGAGAAGTACTTATCTAGTATGTACTAATCATATTCAGCAAGTTTGTACTCTTTCATTTATTCACTCACTTACTATCTATGAATATGGTACTACTGAATATCTTTACAAGGACATGTTTCTCATGAGGCAAATACATGTGTAATCCAAATGATCTCATAACTTTGTGATAGGGATTCCATACAGCCATTTTCTTTGCCTTATCCACAAATTTTGGCTGAGAAAAGGTTTAACTACATAAGAAAGGACCCCAACTGCATTTGCTATCTTTATTTAGCGAGCACTTGCTTTCAAATCCAAGCTGGTAAAAATTACACTAAAAAATCCTTACACAGACATCTTTTCCACATATAGAAAAGAAAATTGTTGATTTCTCTGCATGCTACTACTAACATGAATACATATACTTTTTTTGTGTTAATAATAATGTATGCATTGGCAGTGATGACTAAATTTTAGCTGCAAAATAACTATTACACATTGGATGAGACATACATTTCATTTTTCAACATTCTCATACATTGATAACATTTAGACTTGACAAAAAAATACCAGTACAGTTGAACCTCTCTATCCGGCCTCCCATTATCCGGATCTCTCTATTATACGGACGCAATCTCGCCGTGATTTTTTTTTTTTTTTTTTTTTTTTAATAATTATGGGAGGAAAGGGGGATTCCCAACTCTTTAACTCCTACACAAACATACATGAATTACATATTACTTCCAACATTAACATACACCTCTATTTTGGGGTCTGTTACTGAGTGTAACAATGAAAAGGTTGCAGTATACACATTACTACATGTGGTACTACAATGGGCTACATCAGTACATGTGTATGTATATGTACATGTATAAAGCATTGAGTCTCCCGTATCCGGCCAAATCCCTTATCCGGATGAGCCCCGGTCCCGACTTGTCCGGATACGAGAGGTTCAACTGTACTTAGCTCTCAAAGACCAATATCTCTCTTACCGTTTAGGAATGGATGACATGAATGGAGTGACTGTCCTCTCTGTGAAGTACAGTACCTTGGTGCAAGGTTGCTTCATGTTATTCCCAGGACTTAATCTGTCCAATCCTGTCATTAAAAGAGTCATATAAAGATATCATGATAGATTGTTCTTTCATACCACCTTCCCAGTATCCATGTGCTGCTCATAATTCTCTACATTAGCTGCCATTTTACCAAGTCAAGACTGATGATGTTGGTATGTATGTTCAACCAAGGAGGTTCGAGAAATAGAGTCACAACAGTCTTATTCGCTTTGATCCCATGCTCTAAGCTGCCACTCAAAAATATTTGAAGTGTGTGTCAAACTGGAACTGCCGCTCAGATGCGAAGACAATTGACTCGTGTCTCATTGCATAATCACCAGCTACTTTCCAAGGAAAATATGTCTTTGTGATGGTAATTACTTTTCGCTATCCCTACTTTCGAACGATTGGCGGTAGACAATGGTAAAGGCACAGGGGTGCGCAAATAGAAATTGCTCAAATATTGCTGAAATAGATATCAAAATTACTTGACTGTATGTGTCTGTACGTTAATCTGACATATTAACTTATAAAGAACTATACTCGAAGATGATACCATATTAGTTTCATTTGGCGGAAATAAGGAGAAAAGTGATAAAACCGGCTTTCCATGAGGGTAAAATTTCAAACACTTTTACAAAATACAGCTCAGACTTACACTTCTGCACATATTTTCGAACGGAATTGACTTTTGTTTCATATGCTTTATCATTAGGTGAAATTTCACTGCATTTGGAACGAGCGTTAAAAATGAATCTTCAGATTGCTCAAAAAGATGGCGGCTTCAAGCATTGAACATCAAAGGCACAAATGGACCTGTGGAATTCTTTTGTCCATCCATAGAAAACTGACAGCTGATTGAATAATTATAGTCAGTTGTAACTCCATCTCTCGAACCTCCTTGGTTCAACTAATGACTGAGTGTCATTTATCCAGTGATAAGCTACCAGTAATTCCAAGCTGCTATGGACTTACAAATACAAAAAGTATAGAAAGCTTAAGATATTGCAGAAAGTGAATCACATGATTCCTCACATGATAATCTATCAGTAGTCATGAAAGATTTGCTGTATAATAACTCAGTCATGTTGGGATCAACATTCCATGACCAAACTTGACATGATGCTTGTAATGAAGGACATTGGAAATACATATCATAGCTAAGAAACAAGCATACTATCCCTATTCAAGATGGGATATTCTCTGGTAATGTAGATAATTGCCATGGTTTATTCTCTGGTAATGTAGATAATTGCCATGGTTTATTCTCTGGTAATGTAGATAATTGCCACTGTTGAAGAAGAAACACACCTGACAGTGGTTCCTTTCTATCGTCTATCCCATCATCTGATGGGGATGACCTGGTCTGGTTGAACTTCCTAATGGCACTCTCTGTTGAGCTGGACTCACTGATTGGTCTGGAGATGATGTAGTGTGAGTCACCTAGCTGGTCTAGCATAGAAGCAATACCCTGTAGGAAATAGAAATCGGGGTGATTTGAGTGATTTATTGATGTAATGTCAATGTCTATGTATCACGTGTATCAATATATACACAGAGAGTAATAAAACTACAGACAACCTAATTTTGGCTAAATTTAAGAAAATATTAATAAAGATGAAGAGTTATATTCACCTTAAAAGTACTTCTCAGCATTAAATTTTTGCATTTCAGGCTTTATGTATGTGTTTGCTGTATCATGATATAAGCAGGGCTTGACATTAGTGGTGGTGGCCCAGAGGCCTGGGGCCACTAAAAATTGATGTCAGGCCACCAAATAAAAAAAAAAGTTATGGGCTGGAAAAGATGTGGCTAGAAAATAGCATTTCTTATACAAAAGTTCAGGGACCTTTGACTTATCACTTCTATCATATTCATGCAAACAATTGACTATTCATTCCACCAAAATCATACTAGTGACAGACATTCCACGCTGTAGTAATGGAAGGAAATAACATTTTCTGTATGAGCACACTTGGACCTCTGTCCTTGACCACAATAATTTCATTTAGACAATTGTTTATTTCTTTCTTCCCTTTCTACAAATCAACTTATGGCTGAATATTCCTAAATGAAGTTACAGCTGAAATACGTCAATGTGTGTCACAAATCCAAAGTTGCATGACCAAAACACTGTCAACATACTTTTTTTCCCAAAAATTTTCTGAGAGTACTTCTTGTATATTATTCTGAAGTTTTGGATCATTAAATGAATAGGAAATTGCCTTTCATGTAACTTTTCCAGAGCAGTATTTGGGGCCTGATGTAGGCTTCCTTGGATATATGGATTCTGAGCATGAGAAATCCTGTACACATTCTTCACTTTCAACTGAAATAACTTTCAGTTAAAAGGATGATGATGTTGCAATGAAAGCTGGGCTAAGAGATAAGCCTAAGAAACTTGGATATGATTGTACGAGATTTAACACTTGAAAAGACCTTTCACTTCAAAGCTTTTCAGTCAACACCTTTCCAGAGGGTGAACTTTCTTATCATTATTCAAATGGGTTAGGAAAGTCCACTAGCACTGAGTTACATGTTATTTTAGAGCTTAGAATCTGCTCTTTCACAATCTGCCCTTGACTAAAAATCCTTATTTGGCAACTTTTTCGGTGATTTTGTGATGCAGGGTAACATATATCAATTCTTGTCAAAAGCTCCATGACTTTTGACCTCAAGCAGACAAGGCATAGATATCACGGAGCATTGTTACTTCTCGGTACCGACATGAAAGCAGCTCAATACAAAAATATAAGTGTGCTTTGATCATGATTTTGTGTATGTTGGGAGGCATATAACATGCAGCCTGACCTGTTCCAGTGAATCCAGGAGATGATGACTGGGATCATGACTACTCAGATTGCCCCTCAGACTGCGTAGTGTGCTACGGATTGTTTGCATCTCTTCTGAGTCCTAGTAATAATGGATTCGTATTGAGGAAACAAAATCTGGATTGAAAAAAAACACCAAACAACCTACTCTTCATATATCTTTTCGAAATCTACATGACAGTTTGAGGACACCAACACACAGCAGTGAATTCATTGTGATCGCTGCAGGCTATCTTTGACAATTCTGCAGCCAAAATCTTCACGATGATATGACATATAGGTTGAAGATTAAGAAATAACAAAGTGAGTAGAGACAATTAGACTTCACAGCATGCAAGGCTGCCAGCAATGCCTACAGGTAGTGGTCCCAGTGATATGTCTGAGGGAAGTAGAATAAGACGGCATTCAGTGACATTGAAGAATGTATCTCGCTTGGTTCTGCTCATGGAAGATTGATGGCATACTGATGTATTGTATGGCACACGCAGAAAACATTTATCACATCTGTATTAATCATGTGACATCAATTAGCAAGGTAAGCATTGTAGCCTGGATTGGTATCATTATGGATGTCATTAGGAGACCTATGATATACTGAGACTGTGCAGCCAGTAGTACTGCCTACACTGTCTGATTCCAGGGCAGTGTCCCTATAATGACGAATGTCTGCCTCTATTGAACCAGGATGATAGATATCAAAGGTTTGGAATCACATGCTTGCTAGGATGAAATGGCTTGAACATAGCCCTGACCTCAACTCTCTCTACATTGAGGTACTCCTATTAAAAGCAAGGCACTTCATCCTCATTGCTTTATAGTTCTTTTTAAGGGAACTTTGAACTGTTGGTCCTATGGTAGCTCGCTCATAAGCATTCATGTGATTCTCTTATGATGGCTGCAAAAACTGAATCCAAATACACACAAATAAGCACACAATCTACACACATAGAAACACAAAACAGGTGTAATTCTAGCATTTTCACTTGACCTTTGACCCAAGGCCCATAAGTTTCCCTACATATCACTTTGTGGTAATGCATGTAACAATGTTTTATAGGGACACTGATAAGTGTTCAGTCATTTCCAGGATGTGGAAAAAGACAGTATTATTGCAGTATAAAATAGTATAATTCAAGCAATTAAACCTGACCATTGACATCGTTTAATGTGTTTAAACGACATGACAGCTCAACATCTGTTTTTAAAGAAAAAAAAAATAGAACATCTCCAAGATATCAAACTTTTGCATCTGTTTATAAACATGCTGTCTCTTCACAACCAAATCAGCAAACAAAAGCACACTGCTTGCAGCTATCACATTGTGTCAATTAACCACTTGATGAATTTGGCTGTCAATCAGTACAGTGACTACCAGCAAGTAACAATGTATCTCTATTGCACTGTCTGATTGCATGCATATTCTTGTTTTCATTCACAGATTTTTGTTGTCGAACAATATTAACTTAACTGCAATTATTCATAAAACATGACAATGAAATCAGCACTTCTCTTGGGGCAGTGCACTCTCAGAAGGCAATGTCACTTAAAATGCGTGAAGTGCAGATGACTGTTCATGAGGTTTCATACTCACCTCTTTTAAGGGGGTTGATCCCAACTGTAACTGCCCTTCTAATTTGCCAAGTTTCCTGTCATGGGCTGATATATGTGCTGCTAAGTTTGCCTGTGAGATGTTTGGATGAGTGCATGTGATGGGAGAGACATAGATGGAAAGCAGCATTACTACAAAATGCTCATAATAATAAAGTTCTTTTCCTTTAGATAATGATCGATGATATGGTCTATTTATTCAGGAGAGTCTCTTCAGTGTTGTCACTGTTCTTCCAGATGACCCTGCTATTATTATTACCCCATCATCACATAACTGACTATCACATCACAAGAGAGACTGTTTCATATGAACACAAGAAGCCATATACTATGATTAACTGACATTCAGTTGGTCCCAAACTTAAACTAAAACAAAAAGCCAAAAAAACGTATATTTACATTTCCACCAGCATGTTATTGCAGGTTTCTCCATGACTTATAAGCAATTATCCCCATCAAGACAATGTCACTTGTCTTCATGAAATAATTTGGTAAAGAGAAAAATGAGAAGATGATTAGTGAATGAGAATTGAGTGGCTGAAGGGAGAATGAAAACTGACCTCAGCCATGCCCACAGTGCTGAGTCTCTGGCTGAGTTCATGAATCTGAGCCTCAAGCTCCATGTTGGAGCCCCCTGACTCCTCAAGCCGATTCTGCAGCTGGGTCTGAGAAGGGAAAAACAAGAAGTATTCTTTGTGATAGTGACTTGAATCAATGTTGAGCTATCAAACATGAACCTGTAAAAAAAGGATTAACTAAAAAATCTATTCCTTCTTCTTCCACTTCCTAAAATTGAGGGGAAAAAAATAGTAAAATATAATTTCAAGTATGGGCATTTAAAAATACCTTCTGACTACAGTTGTTTCACATCCTGAATAGGTTTCACCTTAAAAAAAAAAAAAAAAAAAAAAAAAAAAAAAAAAAAAAACTAGAAATGTCGCTATGGCGACTGGTATGCCTCCACCATAATGCATGGTTCTCAAAATAGGTCTATAGCACAATGTCTTGACAATGCGTGATGACAGTTTCACATAACTGGCAAAATATCAAAATGACAGGTTTGTCACAAATGCATTGAGTGTTCACTTTCCATAAACTAGGTTTATTTGGATGAATGGCTATACTGTCTAAGAGTGCAAGTATTTGGGGATTTGAGGAGTTGCACCCAACTTTTGACCCTTTTATAAGTTTAAAGAAGAAGTGAAATTTAGCACTTTCACTTGACCTTTGACCTTTTGGCAAGAAACTTCCAAGAGAATCTCTATTGGATAATACATACTAAAATTCAAGAAAAAATTCTGCAGGCATTGCATGGATAAGAGAGAAATAACGACATTTTGATGAATTGACCTTGACCAATGACCTTTGACCCCTAAATTCCCTACATGATCACTGACAGTCAGTACATGCATATATACCAAGTTCCATGAAGATACCTTGAAATCTTTGTGAGATATGGAGAAAAAAGCGAAATTTTAACATTTTCACTTGACCTTTGACCTCATGACCCAAAGCCCTATCTGGGGAATCTTTATTTGGTAGTTCATGTATACACCAAGTTTCAAGAAAATACCTCAAGACATTGAATAAATATAGGGGAAATAGTGAAATTTGAGCATTTGACCTTGACCTTTTGACCTTTGACCTAGAGCATGTGCGCCAAAAAGTTGAAAGGCAAAACTTCACCCACTCATTCACATACATGCCAAGTTTCATTAGGATACCTCCAACAGTTTTTTAGATACGCTGTCCACAAAATTGATTACGGACGGAAGGACGGACGGATGGACGGACAACCCGAACACATAATGCCTCTGGTGACACTTCGTGGCGGAGGCACAAAAACTTTGGCAAAGCACAGTCATCATAAAGACGTTTTTTTATTGGAAAGGGAGGGGAAGATACATGTACAAGCCAGGTATATTATGCAAATGAAAAAAACAAAAAGAGAAAAAGATATCAAGTTTGTTTTCGAACACAGGCAAAAGAAATTACCCTCTGTAGTAATAATATTCACGAATGCTGAAATGGCAAGTAAGATGAAATTTTAAGCTGTTTTAGGCAATGAAGAGCTATGGGCAGCAGATAGACATGTGTCTTTGTATTTTTTTTTTCAACATTTTGCTGAATATATATATTTGTAAGTAATAATTCCAAGAGTCGCTCACATCACAAGCATAGCAGTCAAACTGCTGACGAACAGCAGGAACAAGTCTAGTAGTGTATTAAACAGATCCGAGTATGCCACACTATCTTTGGATTTCTTTTGAAAGATTCAAGGAGACTTCATAAAGTGAGGGAGGACATATAACGTGACATGTAAACATATCACATGGTGAGTGTTTCTGACTTAACTGTCATCTGTTGATTTCCTGAACTATTTCTATGGTTGGATTGTTCTCCAGACACTATGACATGTTGATGCCAAATCTCAAGGAAGCTTTGTGCATGCAATGCTTAACTTTCTGACAAAGAGGTAACTAACTTTGTTTTATACACTACAAACATCTTCATTATACAAAGCTTTGAAATTACATAATTTCACTCATTCAAATGAGAACATCCGATCAATAATCTTATTACCTGACATATTATTCTTTCTTAGGGTCACTGTCTGAGAAGACTGGGTAGGGGTACACAGGAATATCATGGTTCTTTCCTTGGGGAAATTGTCTTTACAACATTGGGTAGGGGTATACAGGTAGGAGGACAATTGTTTTCACAACATTGGGTAGGGGTACTGTTTTGAGAACATTGGGTAGTAGTACACAAGCATGATGTGGTCTTTTCCTATATGCAGACCTCCCAACCTTTCTGACTAAAAGATAGGGATTATTTGGCTTAAAAGTAGGAAAGAAAGAGCAGTTCCCATCTGAGTGTGTAGTTAAATTACCCAGAAAAATAGGAAACTCCTGTTGAAACAAGAGCTAGGAATGGTTAAAATTCAGATTCTTTCCTCCAAATTCAGTATGGTTGGGAGGTCTGTATATGCCATTGCCTTGGGAACAGTGGTATGGGGTACACAGTTAGGATGTGGCCCTCTCCCAGAGAACTTTGTCTGGTGAATAAGAACAAAGTAGGATGGAGTCCTTTCCTAGAGGACACCCTTGGGAACATTGGGTAGGGGTACACATGCAGGATGTGGCTCTTTCCTTGGAGCAATTGTCGGGAGAACTTGGTACACAGATACAATATGGCCTTGAAAAAGATTTGCAACACAGAATCATCTGGTTTGAAGTCAAAATGACTTTATACTGACCTTAAATGAGTTGAGGTTAAGCATTTGCTGAGTGAGATTCTCAATTTGCTCCTGTTGCTGCCTAAGGAGCTTGTCTTTCTGCCCCATTTGTCTGCTTTGGTCTGAGGACTGTCGATCCTTTTCCTCCAAACTTCTCTTCAGTTCAGCCTGTACATGGTATAAAAGAACAATGAAACAATGAACTCTAAAACATATGAGCAATTCAGTCATACATCACAGAATATGGCTATGTCTTGGATTTGGATGCAGCTATTTTCTTCAGCAAGCTATGACACAATTCTGTGTAAACATAAAAATAAAACGAGACCTAGGGTAAGAGAGAGAGAGAGAGAGAGAGAGAGAGTAACAGAGAGGGAGGGGATATAACCTGTGTCAATGACATAAAACCAATTCAGGTATGTGACTGCTTACAACATTGTGGTTCATTATGTATATATTATCTTAGAATACATTATATACACTAGGTAGAGGAAGACCTTGTATTACACACAGTGTGTCATCCATGGTAACTATGGATACGTAGCTAAGACTGTTGTGTTTTCACTTGTAATGACATGTGTGCTCTTTAACTTTTCAAATAATGAAAACAATGTTGTTAGTCTGAACAAAAAAAAAAAAGAACAAACAAACAAACAGATATCTTCTAATTTTTCTACTTTCGTGATGTTTTATTCATTTATGGTTTTAGATTGTAAATCATAATTTCATGCATGGACCCATTGAAAAACAGCTTATGCTGAATGGGCCTCCAATGCTAAAATAAATGAATGAATCAATGGACAAACTGATGTTCCACTAACTACACTCATCCAATTGTAAATTGCCTGTGATTATCTTCAATAACCCACATCGGGCCACCTACGGGATACTCCGTAGTTCGTTTGAACGCCGCAGGGGCCACATATGGAATATCCCGTAGTGCATGAAATGACATATAAACGACGTCATTCCAAAGTTCTTTCACCTTCTAACCTTTGACAACATATCCCAGAATGCTTTGCTACACTGTCTACGATAATTCAAGAAAGCTTTTGTTGGTCGAATGCCAACAAGATCGTACAAGTCATCGAAAAAAATGTGTGTTTACATGGAATAACGCGAATAACCACCAAGTGTCAGTGGGCGCTATCTACAGCCGTACAGAGTGCTTGATTTTGGATTTTCTGTTGCAGTTTTTGAGGAGGTTTGGACATTTGCCGGGCGATAATTCGACTGTGATAATAGTCCCACATGTACATCCACATGTATGTAAAATAATTGTATAATTCAGTCGAAACTGAAAAGCTGTAGACCGTATCTATCCTGACAAGTTTTGCTTCAACAAACTATAGGATACACACATTATACTGTTGATTTCCCATGCACTCACAATGGCTTCCTCGTCATAAACATAAACCTGCAATTATTGTATCAATGGTCATGATATTTATATGTCCAGAAAGCTGACACTCTGATAATTTCATTTTTGGTACTGGATGTGTAAAATTACAACATATGCTATTTTTAATCCACGAATGAAAGCAAACAAACAAATTGATTTCGTAACTTTTGGATTACTGCACTTCACTTCTGCTGAGTACTATGATTGCACTGTACATTGAATGACAGCATGTCATATACCATTTTAAAGGGAATTTTATCTTCTTTCAAATGACATATAACTTGTCTATGTTCTAATCATTGCTTGCTAATGAAGAGGGATTGTTTGGAGAGTTGTCTGCCTGTCGCCGTGTGTGTGCAAATGGTGCTGGGCCACTGCGGTGTTTGTTTACACAAGTGCGTTGGCCCAGTATGGGTTAAACACAAAACAGAAATTTTTACTTGACTCTACTTTAGGTCAAAGGTGGTTAATGGGCACACTATCAGAGCTCTGCATCATTAAATTCTGAGTTGTCACAAAGGACCAGTTGTACAACAGGTAAGAAAAAACTCACATTCTCAGCCTCCAGATTCTGCTGTGTAAAGCCAATCTTCAGCAGGTCAGCCTTCATCTGCAACAAGGCATTGTCTTGCTCAGTCAAGCGAGACTGGAGTCCAGCTTTGGTACCCTGTAGGTTGCGGCACTCCTGCTTTACCTTGGAGAGCTCGTTCCTCAGCTGGTTGCACTCATACTGCTGCTGATTTAATCTTGCTTGCAGAACAATCTATCATCAAGGAAGAATTAACAGAAAATGTTTCATATGGAAAGAAGTGGGAGGGTCAAGGTCTGCTGCTCCTGGAGGCATCTCTGTTATTGATATAAAGTGTCAATACTTTAGTACATTTTGACTGACTACTCTGATTTTTAACACAGCAGAACATGACTTTTGCTTCTCATTTTTAATACTGGTTAAAAAGGACATCACTGAAATAGGAAAAGGTCTAATGTAGCAAAAATAGTGGCTCCAAATATGAAAGAATCTTTTCTAGGTACTAGTACATCTTTAGAATCAATGGCACAAAACACACAGCTGGGTCAAACACTCTGCCCTCAGACCAAATTCATAAAAGTGTTCCCACAAAGATTTGTCCACTGTTGCACATACACACTTTTTGTTTCATGAAGAGATTACTCCAGCTGATGTTTATGAATAATAACTGATGACAACATCTGAATGATTTTATAGAAAGTGTAAAAGACCATTCACTTCACATTGACTTCAACATTTTGAATCAAATGAAATCTTGTGTCATAGAAATAATGATAGTCCAGTTCTCCAATACCATAAGCCCATATGCCATGTCCACATATGCTAGCAAACTTGAAGTGAACAAAAAATATGCAAGTATTTCACACCAGTTCTATGCAGTAGGTTACTGATTCATTCATAGATACTAGATGATTGTAGTGGGAAAGTAACCATGCTGGAAATAGAGATCATACAGCCTCCTGCTATACATTGGTTAAAAAGCAAAATTTTCATGAAAGGCACGTACAGCAAATATTTCACAACTGTTGTAAATATGAAAGTCTATGAAGGAAAATTTGTGACAGCTGCATATCACAACAGTGAACATCTTGTGACAACTTGTCCTATACAGTTTGTCCAGGACTGAAAAGTCACCAGCTGTACACAATATGAAGATTCTATTCTACCCCAGCCTTGAAGAGGACAATTATCAAGTCAAGTAAGTGGTCTACCTACCACCTGTTCCTTGGCTGTCGTTCCTTCAAACTGAATCTGGTCTTCTTCTGCCTCGGAGCTGGCATCATCCTCTGCTACTTTACCACTCAAAAGCTGGTAATATGAGATGGATCAAAAACATACATTAATGCACCTATTGGTCTATAGAAGTGTGTTAGTAATTGCTGATCAAAGAAGGATATTTCAAGTTGACACAAATTAGGTGAAGGGGCTGTGAGTGACAGACTTCCCATGTTAGGAGTGATGTATTTCTGTTACTTACATACACAATAACGAATGTCTGGCATTGTATGCAAAAGCTTCAGTTCCCTGCTAGAATGTAGACCTGTGAATCATATGTTACTCTTCTTCTTTTTTTCAAATCTAACAACGGAAACAGGGAGAGCCCTATGCTGAAATTGTAGCTGAGTGGCCTGTGGCCATCATGGAGTTCTGAAACATTGAGTTGGTATTCTATGGTCAACAGCCAATATCCACATCGAAAATCAAACTTTCACACTTTGGGGGAAATAAGGAATTATGTACAGATGAGGCATTCATCTCTTTAATACTCCTTTAATTACTGTAAAAGTGGACATTTTCGCGGTGTTGACATTTTCGCGCATTTCGCGCAACCAGAAGCTAGTGCGAAAATAAAAGCACGCGAATATTTTTGCGTGCCATATGTTCCAGTAGTTGATGTCCTGATTCTGCGGAATCAAAAACACGTGAAACTCTTCTTACCCGGCCAAGCGCAAAAAAATTAGTCGTGCGAAAATATCCACTTTTACAGTATTGGGTTGTTAATATTTTGCTTCCTAAATCGCAATCACGTCCTCATGCTGAGTGGATCTCATCCATTATCACTCCCTAAGTACATACCAATTCCTGGAGGTTTTGAAGGAGTTTCCTAGCATCATCCAAGTTTTCTCCCATCAAAGTCTGCTCTTCTATCAGGGCTTCACTGAGTGAGATGGAGGAGCGTCTAGAGCTGGTGCGGGAATGGGGTCCCCCGTCCTCCCCTGCACTGCCTGCAGTGTGAAGAAGGGCAGACACATGACAGGAGTAAGGATGACTTTATGAGAGCAAATGGTTTACACAGTGAATGAAGGGTCATGGGTGCCAATAAAACTCTTAATCAAAGACAACTTCAGTAATATGCCAACTTCACAGTTGCAGCAAAATGCCTAAATGCATGTCAAAAGACAGCTAATGTAACTTCAGTTCAAGGAACTCATATAAAATTATTTTTTCTGCTTAGAATATGGAGAAATTGAGAGAAGACTACAAACTCATTAGACTGATCCATGATCAAACATGAGGAGGAATTTTATAGTGATTTGAGAAGTGCTCCGTGGCAGGTCATAAAAGATATAGACGACGTTGATGATGCGTGGGATATGTGGTTGACTCTTTTCAATGATGTTATCAACAAAAAGTGGATAAGAAAACATGCATGTCCATGGATATCTGATGAGATTGTTAAGCTCATGACGGAACGTGATAAAGTTCTCAAAGCTGCTAAATCTAACAATAGTGATGATCTTTGGAATACCTATAAATATCTAAAAAACAAAGTTACTCATCTCATGAGAATAAGAAAAAAACAGTATAACACTGACCAAATTTTACAAAATCGTAACAACAGTAAGAAAATGTGGAAGAGCTTGAGGGAACTTACGCCTAAATCATCACCCATTTCTCCCAATACCATAAAGGTTGATGATGCAGAAGTATCGGACAACGCAAGTATTGCTGAAGCATTCAACAATTTTTTCATATCTAATGCTACTAAAATTACAAAAGACCTGCAGAGGAATACTTCGCAAATGATATTAGATGAGGACAAAGGCTTTGTTCCATCTCATTCTCAATTTAATTTAAGTATGATAACGAGAGATTTTGTATTGAGACAGATCGAGTTTCTTGGCATAGATAAAGCAACCGGAGAAGATCACATCGGCTGCAAACTTTTAAAGATGACAAAGAATGTTATTGCAGAATCTCTTTGCGATATTATCAACAAATCCCTGTCTACGGGAGTTGTTCCACATGAATGGAAAAAGGCTCGGGTAGTACCGATATTTAAAGCAGGAGATATTTCTTCGTTGAATAACTACCGCCCCATCTCAATCTTACCAACAGTGAGTAAAATTATCGAAAGGGCCGTACATCAACAACTGAGCGAATTCATGAATGCGAATGATTTACTACACCCTAATCAATCTGGTTTTAGACCATTTCATTCCACATCTACTGCTCTTGCAAAACTTGTGAATCAGTGGTCTTTGAATATAGATAATAATCAAATTTCTGGAGTTGCCTTCATAGATCTTCGGAAGGCATTTGACACTGTAGATCATGACCTACTTTTACATAAATTAAAGTGTATAGGGTGTAGTAAGACGACTGTAGATTGGTTTAGATCCTATTTAAGTGACAGACAGCAAGTGACGCAATTCAAAGGAGCCAGGTCCCACCCTTCAACTATTAAATTGGGTGTACCTCAAGGGTCTATTCTTGGTCCCCTTTTATTTTCAATATATGTCAACAGTCTACCCGAGTGTACTTCAGAAGGTGTTATAGATATGTACGCTGACGATACGACCCTCACTGTCAGTGCTAATGACGCAACAGTTTTAGAAGAAAAGATAACTGTTGCACTAAATAATGTAATGGGGTGGATTAAGAAAAATCGGCTCGTCCTTAACACTGACAAAACTTCTGTCATGATTATCAGCTCCCGTGCTAATCTCGGGAAAATTGAAAATTTCAGTATTTCATTAGATGGTAGTCGGATTAAAAGAGTTCAGTTCACTAAATGTTTAGGTGTTTTAATAGATGAAGAACTGAAATGGTCTAAACAAATCGAAAATGTATGTAAACGTACCCAAAAAAGTGTCTGCATGATAAAGAGAGCGAAGGCCTTTTTGGCCCAACAATCCCTAAAATTACTTTATAATAGTCTAGTGTTACCACAATTTGATTACTGTTCTGTTGTTTGGTCAAACAGATTTCAATACCATACAACTAAGCTAGAAAAAATTCAAAAGAGGGCAGCAAGAATAATTTTGGACAAAACATATGACACACCGTCGGCTGATTTATTCAAAAGTCTTAAATGGATGACACTAGACAAACGTTTTGATTTCAGCCGCGTTATGATGATATATAAATGCGTCCATAACTTAGCACCTTCGTACCTTCAGGTGCACTTAGTTAAGCCTAGTGATGTACATGAACATCATACAAGGCTAATAGACAGTGGAAATCTATGTGTGCCAAGATTTCGCTCTGATTGTCACAAGTGCAGCCCAATCGTATCCTCTGTACTTGAATGGAACAGGCTAGATCATTCAATTAGATCAGCTTCTTCCATATATTCATTTAAGAGATTGTTTAAGCAAAGTTGCTATTTGTAAGTAACACACGAAATTCATTCTGGGCTTTATCATTCCTGTATAATAGCGTTTTTCATTGTTATTTCGGCATTCTGGTGACTCTTGCTGTGGCATGTACTTTTTATGTTACTTTGCAATGTACAGTATGCTGGTATGTATCTACACTGTATTATGTCATCTTCTGTATATACGTTTTGCTATTTAATGCACATATGTTCATCAATATTATTCAGGGCTCCATGGAAGACCACTATTTATTGGTGAATGGACTACCCTGACAAAAGATTAGAAATAAATAAATAAATAAATAAATAAATAAAATGCCACAAGTACAGCATGGTTTCACAAATGAAATGAAGGAGTGCTATAACTTTATTGAAGATAATCAAATAACATTGCATGCGTGTGTAAAACTGAAAATCATGTAAACAATTGGTAGTTGAGTATGCCTACTATTAGTAAAGTGAAAAAAAAAAAGTTTTTTTGCATTAACACATCACGCATGACATCACTGACTAGAAACCAAGAATATACAACTTTTCCCCACTGTAAACATGAATTTAGCAATTTTCCCATGATATTGCTTTCCTACTTTGACAGGGATTGCCACAAAATGTATGTTTACGATCTTTTAAATTCCTTGAATATGCAATTTGCAAATTCCTGAAGACTAAACAGCAGACTTCCTATGACGAATGAGTGCAATGGTATCTACATTAGAAAAAAAAAAAGGATTTTTTCATTACTGGAAATTTTAGTTTTCTACCTGTACCTTGCTTTGTTGATTTTTTTTTTTCTTTTTGATAAAGCACATTTCTGTGGTTCTTGTAATCTGGATTTATTCTCAGGCAATCAGCACCAACCTCAGTGCATAAAATGTGCATATTTGAACAGAAAGAATAATACAATGCCTGCAACAAGGTAAAATAAATATTTTGTCAACACTTTGCATAACATTAACCTAAGCCTGACTTTGCAGTCTTTCTGGGTGTATATGCTGCATTACATCGTAAGTGTACACAAACAAAAAAGGGCCATCCATCGTTTCGTTTGAAAGGGATGTATAGTTTACCTGGATCAGAATCAGATGTGTGTGCTAGATTCAAGTGCTGGCGAGGACTCATGGCTCTCCTTGGGTCACTGCTCCTGCCAATCATGGGGCTTGCTGACGTTGTGTTGGGTGAGGGAGCTATGGCTGTGGGAGGCAGAGGGCTGACAGCTCTTGTTGCTGGACTATCAGGTAGATCAGATGAATCTCCCCTGCTGAACCACAAGGCAAAGAGCACATACATGAAGCAAAGTTTGATGAATGATGACCTCTTCATTTCATATAGTAAACATGATTCTCCTGTAATAGGCAAGATGAACTGGCATTTCAAATCCTTTCACCATCCCAAGTATAAACCTGGCTTAAAGTCCTCTACTTGATTCAGAGACAAATATCAAGCACACTACATGGCCTTCAAACAAATATCATACAATTACTGAAATTTGGTCTGTATGTTAAGACATGCAACCAACCCTTTGCTTTAAATTTTAGATACTTATATGTATAGATCAATTCAGTTTGGGTACTGTTTTTTATGGTAATTTCTAACTGACTGGGGGGGGGGGGGGCCTTCAAGTATGCCTATCAATATATAATTTATGCACTGACATGGTGATGTCCCTGGCTCATTGCATAATCCATTGAAAGTGTTTTCTATCTTTATTGGAAGCCCCCAAGTTATGGCTGCATAAGTTACAGTGCTCTGAAGTTGGATTCATCTATAATCATTATTAGTCTTTTTGTATCATCTACACGCACATGAAAATAACTGTGTGAAATCCTCACCCACTGTGTGTGACAATTATATACTCAGTACATCTCACTACCCTAACAATAATCATTTTCTTTTGGGAGTAGTATATCTCACACAGGGAAATGCCCTTTCTACAACAGAGACTAATCATTCAATAGTGGAAGAGTGTCAGACACTGAAAGCAAAAAACACTACTTACTGTCTACACATTTGAATACAAAAATTAAAAGCATCTGGTGCAAAAAGTTTATCTGAAGAGTGTTTGCTAACATAGTGTCATTAAATTGTTAGACAGTCAAACTGAAAGCTTTGATGTGCAGTTTTTTTTTTGTCTCTTAATATATAGTGCAATTAATCTCATCAACACTACATGATACAGACAAAGAAGCAAATAGAAGTACCTTAAAAGCCCTCTGTGCTGGTGGTCGTGGTTGTGTGTAGTTGTTGGATAGAAATGTTGGTGGTAAGGGTGGGGTGAATAGGGAGATCCCATCCCTGAATGATGGCTACCCACTGGGTGCTGACTAGGGAGGGGGGAGTGGTGGGGATCGTGGTTGGACGGAGTCATGTTCATATGACTTTGTAGGGATTGCAGTCTGGTATTGGCATTTTATCATATCCACAGGTTTTCCCCATTTTTGTATGTTTTGAAGACAAATATCACATTCCAATAACACCAAAAAAAGAACAGAAATACATTTCCATAATTGAAATGGATTTAGAAATAGCACAGATTAGAATGTGTATCAGAATAGGACATATTGTCCCTTGTCATATGGGGTCACATATCAGGTGATATGTTAGATTGTGGGTTAGTAGACAATAAGTTTTAGTGGTTTTATCATTTGGTTTTTGTTAAAGTATCCACAAAATTGTAAAACAAAAAATCAAAACAGACAAGTTTCCAGAATACCCACATAGAAGGGAGGGAAAAGGGAGTCAATTGGTGAAGGTTGATTTGTTAGAATGAGGAGAAAGAAAATAAAACAAAAATAAGAACACAAAACAAAACATCAAAATAAATAAGCTTTTTCCACAGCATATTAATTATCAATGCATACAAATTGTACATTTACATGACTTGGTAGGTGTTGCATTCTGTATATTTATATACAAAGAATCATATAAAATCATTAGTGGTGTCACACATTACAGGAGAATTAACCTGAAAAAGGTTATTTTGAATGAAAATCATGTACAAGACATCCATGCATACAGGAAAGACTCTTCAAATGTCAATCATAACATCAAATTCTTGAGAATCACTCACAGTCATCATGATTATGGAACTACATTATCTCTTGCGCACAGCTTACTCTCTTTGAGCACAAAATTGGTGAATATATGAACAAAATTGTTTATGTAACATTATAAAGGCATTAACTCTGTCTAATTTGACACAGGTGCAAAACTACATATTTTATCTTTTTCTGAGAAACAAATAGAAAAGATGTTTCTTCTATGGCAAAATCATGTGCTTCATGTCATGTCACCAGCATTATACACAAGACGAGCACTAAAGTCCACGCTGCCATTTTGAGATGCTCATACAAGCACTACGTGACTGACATTTACTTCATATTGAATAGATGAATGATTCTTCATGGAACTGCTGTTTTTTTAGTTGCTGTTTTTATTCAGAAGATATTTTCTAAGGCAACATCTCACACTATCAAGTGAAGTGTTTTGCTTTATTCCTACAGTTTGACAAAGCATTTCACACTGAAACAAAAGCCAATGAATTCCTTGCCTCACATCCATATCTCAACTCATTACCTTACTGGATACAAATATTAATCACACTAGTTTAATACAGACTGCTTTCAGACAGCTGTACAGTATACCTTTCCTTCTGCTTTCTTTTTCCTCCTCATAAAAGAAAACAAATCCTCTACTTTGTACATAATATCAAGACAATGTGCATGCTTGTACATGCAACTTGAAGTGGTTAAGGATTAGAGAACCACATTAAAACAGATTGATTTTTCCCATTAGATATAAAGGAGACATTGTGACATTGATTAGTTCGTCATGTTAAAATGTGCCATGCTGATAACAATGGTGCACGTCAAGTTTGCTCTGTATCTCAGTACATATCCTTCTGTGTTTAGAGATGTATGTCATTGTGACCTATGAAAGTTATGAAATTTCAAAGTATCACTGCAAGAATTTGCATTTTTAATAAATCTATTATTTTGTTAAAAGAATCAAAGAACAGAATGTGACATTTCAATATCATCTTGTATGTTTAAGCCATGTACATATATATGTATGATCAATGTACTATTTCTATGTTCCATACTGTATGAATATTATGCTCTATAGCCAATTGATTTATAGCATCCCTTTAAAGGTCCAGTTTACCTTTGGGAGCAGTGATTTCAAAAATGTTCAAGATATCACATTTGATGCATATGTGTAGGTCTGTTGTATCATAAAACATCCTACCATATGAAATATTTGCAATAAAACCTAAAATATAAGGAGATATCAGGGTTTTTCTCAATAAACCGTAACTGTATACGGTTTAGTCTAGAAACATTTTTATTATGACTACTGTTCACATTTTGTGTATTTCACAACATTTAACATTGATTATACGGATTTAAATTTTGACAGTGGTTGTTTCTATCCCTAACTCACATTTTAGAACTATTCTAAAGCACTAATGCTGGGTTTTTGTTTCATCTGCAAATCGTAAATTATGCCTTTAAACATCACTGATGAAATGGTGCTGACTTATTTTTCATACATGACAACAGCAAAAACAAAAGGAGAATTTGTTCTATTTGATTCTTTGTGAGATGAAGGCAAGAGTTCTCTGCATTATCAGAGACCTCCTTGATCAGACCAAAAGGAAGAAAATAGTATGCTTTGAGTGGCTGGCAGCAGTCCAATTAACAATGCTATTAAGAGAGTAGAAGAAATAATGTGATCTCAAGTGAAGACTGCAAAGACTCATTTCTTTGGTCAAAATACCAATGGTTGTGATGAGATGGATGAGGATTCTAAGAATGCCATGAGACAGTGAGACACAGTCAGTGATGCTCACTTAACCTCCTTCCATTGGAGTCACATAAATTAGTACTTTACTTGCTGTTTGAGACACTCTGTTCTAACAGTTTTTTTTTGTATAAATTTTTACTCAGATCTGATCTCCGCATATACATGGTGAAACATGCATGGTACACAGTATGTTTAGACTGTAACATAGGTCTTCTTTGGCCCGACGTGCTTTAGATGTTGTATTCCAGAGTTACACCTGTCAAGAGTGGAGCATTCGTAAGGGCTGTTGTTAGACTGTGCTTGTGTGTCCCAAGGACATGTGTGCTTTGTGCAAGCTGTGCGGTCAGTCATAGTATTGCGTCTACAGGATGTTAATCTTAGGCAAATCAGATGCACTGCTTTAAATTAGGTTTCAAATGCTCTTCCAAACCCTAACCCATGACCATTTAATGAATAAATTCAATTTTTATGCATGTACATGTACATGTACTTACCAGATAAGTAACACATGACAAGTAGAAAGTTTACCACACACTTGGCCATCCTAGCAACATGCAGTGCATGCATATTGGGCCTATCAGTAATGCATTTAGTAGTAACAGCTGATTTGAGAATTGTAATAATGTATTCCCTGTGGGAAGGATAGCCATTATTTGAATAGGGTACTAAACCAGCATGCGCTATGGAGCAATGAACTGAGTTTATACCCTAAGTACACAAGCTTTTGAAATTCTTCCTTGCAGCCAAGTTTAAGTCAGGAAGCAGAAGTCCTCATTTTTCATATTCTAAGATTGTTTCTAGTTCAACGCTGAAAAGCCTAGTGACCAAGAGCCATATGCCCAATATGCACAATTCTCACTATTACACACAATAATGTACCAACAGTGGCAAATGTGTCACATGTCATTTTTAAAAAATGTTTTGTTCCCCTTACAAACCTACAATGTATTACAACATTAAATTAAGTACTTTCCTTATGTGGTCACTATAGATTGAGGACAGTAAATGCTGTAAATTATGTAACCCAAGGGACCACTGAAAGACTATGCAAGGAAGATGAGGTGTCTTATACAGGGGCACTACTGCTGTAACCCATCACTGCCATTCTAAAGCAATAACCAAATAACTGTGAACATAATGGAGAGTGTCTATCCACTTATGACCAAGGCTTTCATACAATTCCACAAACCATACACAAAATTATGAGTAGTACATGAAAGTAGTCTTGAAGTATCTTTCCTCTTTCATGTATCAGTGTCTTCCAGGAACAGCACCATGACTGACAGGAATCAATCAACTTCTGAGACTTTAGCTTTTACCTTCCTTTTTACCTTTACATAGCCATGCTTTGGGAGTGCCACAAGCCTTACACAAACATGTATACAGACAGAAAAGGTTATTGTTTGAGGATAACACACATTTCCTTACCCAGACCTGTGGGGTGTGGACTCCTTGTATCTCCTAAGGGACCCCCCTGCTCCAGCTGCCTCCTTCCTAGCATCATGGATGGCTGCAGCAGCATTGGCTGCCATGGCTGCAAATGAAGGTTGCCGAGCCATCTTACGCTGAGAGGAACTGGAACTCGGAGTGGCTGGGGAGGCAGAAGCTCCCATGGGAGAGCCCTGGGCTTGTTGTTGTGAGGCCTGTTTGACACTGCTAGGTTTGTAGTGTGCTGCAAGGGCCAGGATCAGCCTCATGATTGCCTTCAGGTTGCCATCCACGATGTCTGCAAGGAAACACACAGTACGGGCAGCCATTCATTTTGACCATTTTACTGTGACATCAACAATTAAATCTGACTGCTTAATCTCATTGTTGATTTGACTTAAAGATATAAAAAGGAGTAAATTTTTCAAGGATTTTTTTTTGTGCTGCTCTAGACTAAACCTTGTCATTTAATACTTGCAGAGTTGCTTATCTTCCCCTCTCCCACTATCCAATTTAGCTCTCGTGTACTACATACATTGCCTCACACAAATGAAAAATAAATAAATGTATTGAAATGCCAGTATACACAATTCCAATAAGTTTTATATATTCTATGTCTGAAACAAATGCTACAGTAACTACATCCTATTTCAAAGTTTGTCCGATTTTTCCCCATTTAAATTCAATTTAATGTTGGATAACTGTTTGGAAAAGCAGATTTGATACCTAAATCAGCATCATTCATATAAAAAGCTCACAGAGATAAGAACATGGAAAAGGGACTAAGACAAACTGTCCAAGGGAAGATAACTTAAAAGCATTGTGTGAATTGAATCCTGCAAACCTTTGGCTGAGGTGTGGTGCATCCGTATCCGTTTGGAAGCCATGAACTGAAGGACTCTCTCTACATTCTCTCGCATCACTGTTGTGGTGGATGGGCTGTAATCAACCCGAGACAGGGTCTCTCCAGCTGCATAATAGCAATAAAGGCAAGAACAAATCTGTGTAAGCATTTATCCCTCTTTGGCACACACATGTTTCAGTTGAAATACTTCTGCAAACTGGTTTGACACTCAATACACAGATCTGTGTCCTAAAGGAACTCATGAGCTGGAATTAATCTACAAATTGTAGGGTTGGGGGTACCACGTATCGTCACCCTAAGGATCTGTAGCTTGTTTATTCTAAAAATATAATAAAAATCCGCCTAATTCTTACCTCAAATATGCCATAAATACTGCAGTTTTGAATGTCGTGACCGTCTCGTTGATTATGAATCTCCGTTTTAAAATAGCGCAATTTTAGTGCGTGCGTTCCGTTTTCTTCGCGCAGCTAAAAAGGGAATTGCGATCGGCACCCCCCCCTCTCCTCCATAGGTATACACATGAATTTCACAGCATAGGTAATACACGTGAATTTCACAGGCCATAGGTAATACACGTGAATTTCACAGCCATGCGTCGTTACTGATCGGATGTGTAATTAGGTGATCCGAGTATCCTCTCGGATCACCTTCTGTATCTGTACGGATTCTTTCTTCTTCTTCTTCTTCTTCTTCTTCTTTCTCCTCAAAAGTTGTGGACAGGTTAGCTCAGAAAGTGCTCTTCCTATCAATGTCAAAATTATACCATACATGTATCATCTCCCAAAGACAGCAATCGAACTAAAATCAAAGTGATCATTCGACCGTGACGTCACTATGACGTCATTATATGAAAACACATTCTCATTCATATCTCATTAATAGAATGGAATTTTTCAATGAAATTTACGTCACATATATTTCA
Organism: Diadema setosum; assembly: GCF_964275005.1. Classification (NCBI taxonomy): domain Eukaryota; kingdom Metazoa; phylum Echinodermata; class Echinoidea; order Diadematoida; family Diadematidae; genus Diadema; species Diadema setosum. The sequence continues at coordinate 15,306,611 of NC_092690.1, read as the reverse complement.
AATTATGCGCGTTCTACTCATGTTCTCAAAATTCACATTTTTCTTAAAACGTGCGCGTACGCGCGCATTGAAATATTTGTATGCTCAAATCGAGCTCCAATTTCTTTTGCACACGTTTCAGAACATTTGGAGCATTTTTTGAAAAATTGAAAAAATTGGACAGACGCGTACGCGCGCGCACATATACGCACGCACAGCTCATACGCAATAGAAATTTCCCGTTTTTTCACACTCACCTGATGCCTGAAATGTCAAGGAATATTTCTACCAAGTTTCAAGTCAATCCGACTCAATATGACGTCACACGGGCCCGTCAAAGTTGAAATTCCGCGCGCGCGTCAACGGCGATATACAGTGCAACAATGCAAAAAAAAAACCCGCCAATTTTGAATCCGATTTTACTCGTCAGGATGGACGGTGACCCCCCATTTTCTTTACATATTCTGAAAGCTGATGAGTTGTACATGTCATTTCATGGGTTGGCGATGATGGAAAAATGATTAAAAGATATCAAATTTCTTAATAAAGTAAAAAAAAGTAAATTTTCAAAATGACGTCATCAAATTTCAAGTTCACTCAAGCGTATCTCACTTATTCTTTTGTTGATTTTCGTCCAAATTTCAATATGTTGTAGCTCTTTAAATGGTCTTTCAGTCATATAATAACAACATTTTGATTGGATAACGGCATCACCTCCTAAAAAGGCATTAAAAGTAACATTGTCAAATTTGACCAGTTTACGTGTTATCTCTATGGGAGTGCAGTTTTCTGGAAATGAAAACTGACATGACTATCTTTATTGAGCGCTAGCTCACTTATGCTTCGGTGAATTTCTCCCATATTTTAGTATGTTGTAGCTGAGACTTTGGGCTATCGTTAGTGTGCCCTTCGTTTTTTCATACGGAGTCGGCATCACGTCCAAAAACTTGGTTGAAATTAAAGCTTATCTTCGATGTATTGAAATATTTCTTCCTTTCTGCAACTTTCTTTGCAATAACTCAAGAAAAACATACCCTATCACCACCATATTTTGCACATGTTTAGTTCATGTCACGTACATTATTTCACAAAGTAACAACTACACGTACTTGATCAGACACCATCTTGGGTATGTAAATTAGGGTCAAAGGTCATAAATGTTTTATCCTGTATCTTGGTTAATACATGTCTTATCTTTCCCATATTTTGCACACGTAAAGACCATGTTACAAGGATCATTTCACAAAATAACCATTTTTGGCTCAGAGGCCATCTTGTTTGTGCAAAGTGGGGTCAAAGGTCATATGTACTTCTTCCTGTATCTTCGTTATGACGTGTTATCTCTATGGGAGGGAATTTTTCTAGATGTGAAAATTGACATGGTTGTCTTTAGCGATGACTAGCTCACTTACCCTTCGGTGAATTTCTTCCAGATTTTAGTATGTTGTAGCCAATTTAATACTCTTTAAGTTTTGTTGATCAAAGTTTTAATCGGATGATGTCTTCACCTCGTGAAAATGGATATAATGTAACCTTGTCAAATTTAACCAGTTTTACGTGTTATCTCTATGGGAGGGAATTTTTCTGGAAATGAAAATTGACATGACGGTTTTATCGAGCACTAGCTCACTTACTCTTCGGTGAATTTCTCCCAGATTTAAATATGTTGTAGCTGAGACTTTGGGCTATCGTCGTTATACCCTCCATTTTTTCATACGACGCCGAGATCACGTCAAAAAACTTGGTTTAAATCAAACTTATCTTCGATGTATTGAGATATTTCTTTCTCTCTGCAACTTTCTTTGCAATAACTCAAGAAAAACAGCCCCTATCATCCCCATATTTTGCACATGTTTAGTTCATGTCACGTACATTATTTCATAAAATAACAACTACTTGATCAGACACCATCTTGGGTATGTAAATTAGGGTCAAAGGTCATAAATGTTTCAACCTGTATCTTGGTGAATACATGTCCTATCTTTCCCATATTTTGCACACGCAGACCATGTTACAAGAATCATTTCGCAAAATAACCACTTTTTGCTCAGATGCCATCTTGGCTGTGCAAAGTTGGGTCAATGGTCAAATATACTTTATTATGTATCTTCGTTATAGTGTATACCGAATTTGGTACCAAAGATGGCAGACCTGACTCTCTTTTCTAAATGAGAATCCAAATATCACACGGCCAATGTCTCTAAGCACAGATGAAACCTATATGGTCATGCCTATTGCGATCAGGACTCGAATCATTGATTAAAAAAAAAATCGGATCACCTAATTTGTCAGTCTTGACAAATTCCGAGTCTAGTTTTTAGCTTGGTTTGTTTGAGTTTGATTTTCGTTTCTTCGTTTTTATTGTTTTTATAGCTAATGACACTTAATCCCGCGCGTACTTTTTCATTCTATACGCAAACAGCCATGATACGCAGGGTGTCGATGGGAAGGTGCCCTGTCGATAGGTGGTGCCCCAACGATACTTGTGTTAAGCTGTGAGCAATCAAAGTACCTGTATGGTTGCAACCATAAACAGGGCTGCCAACTCTCACTCACTGAGAGTGAGACTCACTCATTTTGGTCCTTTCTCACTCTAAAACTTTATTTCATTTGCATGCATTTCTATTGATCTCACTCATTTTGACTCCTAAATTATAGCATTGGTCTATGGGAGTCTCACTCTCAACTAGTTTCCAATGTTGGCAGCCCTGCCATAAATGGGGATTTAGATACCTACATGGGAAAACTTGAATTAATCTACATCTAATTAAGCTACGGAAATCAAAGTATGGTTGAATGGGTACTTGGATACATGGGAACTCTGCACACAAAGAAAGTTTGAGACATCATGGATACATTTCTAAGGCACAACAGAAAAACTGTGTTAGGGAGATATCTTCGTCGCGACGATATGAGACAAAAGATCGTCGCCAATCGTCCCCGACGATCCAAATTTTGGGCCTCATGTGCTCATTACTGCGCTCTTTTTGGCTCATTATAAATATCAACAAAAGATGGTTCCGACGAGTCGGAACGAAGTCGTCTCTTTTCGTCGCGACTAATCAATTAAGGAGGTCTTTTGTCGATCGGCGAAGCGTTTCAGTGATTATTCAAACGTCGCACATCGTCCCCGACGACTGCGTATTCAACTTGACTAACCGTTTTGTAAAGGTTTTGGTGATGGTTTCGCGTCGCTCATCGTCCCGACGATTGGCCATTGAATTTAAATCACCGTTCCGTGGCGAGTTTGTTAATCCATAATTGTTCAAACGTCGCACTTATCGTCCCGACGATTGTCCATTCAACTTGAATCACTGGTCAGAGACGCGTTTAGTAATTGTTAAAGCGTCGCGCATCGTCCCTAGGCTTGCCCATTGAACTTAAATCACCGTTTGGTATGAGTTTGAAACGTCGCACATCGTCCCGACGATTGCCCATTCAATAATAGAAATTGCTCGATGCTGAGGTGTTTATTTTTTCTAACATCGCGAGTGGTCCCAACGATTGCCCATTGAATTGAAATTGTCGTTCAATGATTGCCACCAGGGTAATTCATCTTCTATGAAGCCTTGCTCTCATGTTTACCATACTTGTCTGTAAACAATACAAAAACATCGTAACGAGATCCGATGGCTGTCAGACTCCCGAAATTCTTGAATGAATCATGAAAAAAAAGTGATGAATGTACATTATTATCTTTCCACAAATCCAGAGCTTGAAAGAAAACATCCAGCATTTATTTTATCATCGTACGGAGTTCAATATCATTGTTATTCATTTCCGAACGTCAAAGCAAATTTCCGACACTTATATTAACATCTCTCAGAGCTGAATGTTATTGCTATTTACTTTCAAACGCATAAGCAAATACCCGGCATTTATTTTATCATCGTACGGAGTTGTATATCATTAGTAGTCATTTTCGAACGTCAAAGCAAACATGCGATATTTATTTAATCACCGTACGGAGTCGAATATTACTGTTATTCATTTCCGAACGCAAAATCGAATTTCTGACATTAATTTTAGCACCGTACGGAGCTGAATCTTACCATTATTCAAATCGAAAAGTATAAGCATCCTTGGTATAAGCAAACATCCGACATTTATTTTAGTACCGTACGGAGTCGAATATTACCGTTATTCATTTCCAAAAATAAAAACAACATCTGACATTTATTTTAGCATCTTATACGGAGTCGACTGTTACCGCTGTCCATTTCCAAAAGTAAAGGCAAACATCCGACTTTTTTGGTGGCCCGACGTGCGATTTTGGTGGCCCCGGTCCACCGAGCCACCGTTAGTGTCGAGCCCTGGTGTACACCTCACTAACATCAGCTTGTTGGGGAAACTTATACTGCCATACGAGGGGAGATGCTTTCATCTCTTCTAGAGAGCTTCCCTATGAGCGAATGAAAATCTTTGTTTGGCATTTTCATTTCTATACTCCATAATCATTCGTTGTTTTCAAACATTTTCATGATGTCGGTATTTCAATATCATAATATTTTTCTTAATATATTCCATTTTCATTCCTTGACCAAAGTCAGTATGTCCGCCACAAGTACGGTAATCGCTACGTTTCGCGCAGTGCATCTGTGCCGAAGTGCGAAACACGTGGTTATCAAGTTCAATGAAACGCGCCGTCCATCATGCGTGCTTCTTGTTTGGTTTCGTAGTAGCTCCATGGTTACGGCAAAGACAATAAACGGAGGAGGCACTCCGTATAGTTTTTTTCGTTTACAGTAAACAGTTTACATTCGATACAAATAGATTAATAGTCACGTCTTTTACTGTTTGATGATCGCCAAGTCGGGAAGAAGTATCTAGAAGAACTTCTCAGTTGATATTTCCGTGATGTTCATTCTAATTTTCACACGCAGTGGTACGCAGATTTTATGAGTGTGAGATCGAAAGAAGTTTCAATATATGTTGCCATGATATTATGTAGGCCTACTGTTGTGTAATTGGGTAGGTATAGCTCTTACACTATAAACTTCAGCTTGTTGCAGCGGCATCTAGGAAAGCGATATTTTCTTCGGCATTCGGGACCTTTTTTATATCATCATTTTTTTTTTTTGACACGTGATTTGATTGTAAGTATGAAGCGACGAATAACCCCTTTGTTTTGTTTTAGTGTTAACATTAATGTGTAATACACCAATACTGTTCAACGTGTGGTTTTTTTTTTACTGTTAAAGAAGCCAAGATAAGGCGACATTTTAATAGAATTATGCCGTTCGTTTCATCAACGAGTTCGTCGGAGGTTTTCACCGACAAATTTGCCATCAGCCAATCAGACGCAAGGATTTCAGTAGCTTTTAACAGTTGTCAGTGTAAATCACTGACAAAAAGTTTCATGAAACGGTCCCCAGGAAGGTGGATTCATGGTACAATATTCCGTATGGCATACCAGCAATACAAACAGACACGTTACTGCAAAATAAATGATAGAACACAGCAAGCGAGCAGGCTAGAATCAAACCTCCTTTTGTAGGAAAGTCCAACAAAAGTCTTACAACATACCTGTAATAGGGGGTTCACACGTACACAAATCAGCATGTTACAGAACTCAATTTTTGTTACCCTTTAGCAAACTCTAGTCTTTTGCACATGTGGACACACACACACACACACACACACACACACAACAGAAAATTAGTGCGAACCAGTAGCGCGATGCATAACCTCAGAAATCTTGCTGATATTTCTGAATGAGCGCGGTATTTGCCCCGGCAGTACTTGAACGGTCGGGTTTAGAAACTTGATTGAGTTCTTTTATTCTCATCATTAACAACAGCGTGCTCTCCACACCACTGTGAGGCACAATGAGAACAATAGTTTCATCGATTGGCAATTAGCGGGTTATTTTCTGTACGTGTGAACGGTTGCAAAAAAAAAAAAAAAAAAAAAAACAACCCTCAACTTTCCGAGGGTGGCTGGAGCGTCTGAACCAAAAAGTGTACAATCCTCGCGTGTACGCTCTTTTGTCTGAGAAGTTGGAAAAAAACCCTCGAGTATTGGAGCATGTTCAGTAACGCGCTATTTTGCACATCGTGAAGGCGGGTATTATCAGACTCAACATGGGGGGAGGGGGCTGATGAAATCTAGCATTAAAAGAATGAACTACACTGACATACTAAAAATGATAAAACTGGACATGAAGTTCATGACCTCTATCCTCGTGCCTCGGACACGGGAAGTACTATGCATGTATCTACAAGCTACATTAAAGTAAAGCATAATGATATAATCATAAACGCTGCGATTCGAAGTGTTCTTCTGTTTTGCTTTCAGCAATAACCAAAACTGTATTTTTACGCTCGATTCACAGTGGAGCACTAAATAAATCGAGTGTATAATATCAATACTAACTCTTTAAGAAGCAGGCCTGTGATTTCTCTATTTAGTCTGTTGAAATATCTCATTGATATGATTTTTTTTTTTTCAGTCAATCTATTGTGCTCCCCTGACTAAGCTATCAAGAGTATAGCTTTTGTGTTCGGAAACTGGATTTACGCAAAGCATACATTCACCATGTATAGTACAATGCTCCAATATTGATGAAAGCGGTTTCGTGTGTGATATGTATTCCTCTTTCGGGTGAGTGTGCTGTGAAATCCGGTCATTTTGTTTTATTTTCAACTGCATCTCCTTATTTTGTAACTGTGGATGAGACTTTATTTCATTTTCTAAATCATGCAGGATGAGCCATACGTTTATTTTTCGGCATAGATAGATAATTCGCCTTTTTTTTTTGAGGCCACTGAGATCAAGATGATCATGCGTAGGCGTATATAACTCTCTACACTTAATGTACATGAAGTTGATCAATTAAGAAAAAATAACATATTTACTTTTGCTTACAATCCAGCACATTACAACGCATCGCACATCAACCTGCAAATGCCCAATAATCTTGGTAACAGCTCATTATTCCGAAGGTTCGTTATTCACAAGACTCTTTAGTCCGAAGATTCGTTTTTCCGAAGCTTCGTTGTTCCGAATTTCATTTTCAATCTAACGAATCTCCGGAATAACGAACCGTCGGAATAACGCAATGTTCGGATTAACGAACCCTTTTTCATTTTCGGATTAACGAACCTCGGTATAGGAAATTTGTGCGTTTCAGATTAATGACCCTTCGGAATAGCGAACCTGGGAATAACGAACAGCACCAATAATCTTATAAAGAGAAAGGATGCCCGATATATACATTAAAAATATTGAGGTATAATTAAGATACAGCATTATGTACATAACAACAACAACAACAAGATTAGGATTGAGTAAGCAGACAAGTTTTCAACAATGATTTGAACATATCAACACTTTCAGCTATACGAATATAGAGAGGGAGTTTATTCCAAAGGGGTGGGGAAATACAGAAAAGGTCCTATATCACCATAGCGGGTATGTGCGGGACCACGTGATAATTGGAGAGAAGAGAGAGAACAGGCTGAAGTGGAGGAGCGGAAGGGAGGTAAGATTAATCCATAATATTCATCTTGTAAACAATAAGGATGATTTTAAAGGTGATACGTTGATGTATGGGGAGCCAGTGGAGGGATTGGATAACTGGAGTAATTTGGTCAGATGTTTTGGTCAGGGTTACAAGCCTTGCAGCTGTATTTTGAATTTTGAATTTGGTGCAATACTCGAAGCAGGGAGACCAACAAGAAGGAAATTGCAGTAGTCAAGATGAGAAGTAACAAATGCGTGAATTAGACGTTCGGTGGAAGACTGCTCCGATAACTTACGGATATTAATAATGTATTTTTACAAATACCCCTGAAGCAGCAGAACGACATGAGTTCTTAATGTGTGTGTTATTTCATTTGTTCGTTTGTTGTTGTTTTTTATAGTTCAGATGCTTATCTACCATAACTCCTAGATCTCTGACGGACTGGGAGATGAATTTTTGTGAGAAAACTAGCCCGCCTGACAATTCTGATTTATCAGAATTCAATTTCAAATGATTATCGCGAGACCATCGCTTAATATCATCAACACAACTATGAAGTTTGCAGAGCTCTTCGACGTTGGGTATTTGGTAGTATGATTATGTAAATTTGAGTATCGTAAGATATCTTCACGATCTTTCACAAATATTTCTTAAAATAATGATCAATATTGGATGCCCGCGTTCTACAGCTGATCTAAATTACAGCGAATTATGTGTCCTGTCAATTGGAAACCTTCACAATACCGCAATTTAACCGTCAAACGCAATAGAAATGCCACAACCTAAGGATTTGAATCCTTGTTCATCATTATAGTTTCTATTAATGAAAAAGAAGGGACAGAACGAAATGAGATTAAGACTTTTATGTTAGTGAAATTGATCACTCTCAGCTGCATATATTTTGAAGGAAAATTAATGATTTCGGACATGTGTTAAAAGCATCGTCGACAGCGCGATGCTGCTCCATTTGGCATGTTTGGTAAAGCCTATTATATCCCCTACTCCATTCCCCCTTTCTTTATGAATTTTGGGGATCACATAAGGGTACGCGCTCTTTTGAAATGAGTCAAATCTTAGTTAGGCATATAATCTTACCTTTGTTATACAGTGATCACACTAAAGAACCCGATTCCACATCATTCTATCTAATCAGAGAATCGAAAAAGATAGCTTTTCTAATTGATGTTTGTTGATAGACCAAATCAGTGTATCCGTCCCGTGATTGCCTATCAGTGACGTAACAGCGCGAATACTATGCCCATACAACTGCTTGTGTTATCATAGGCCTAATCAGTTACACTAAGAAGCTGTTCGTGATGTGTGGTGTTTGCACCAAAATTAGTATGTAAAATTCATACAAATTTTACACTATTAAAATGGCTTACATGATTTCTTAGCTAGTTGGCAAGAGGGATACCCCAACTCACAAGCGAGCGCACCCTCTGCGAGCTGTGTCTAAAACGAGTCTCGTTGTGTGTGTTGTTGAATCAGCGTGTCTTATTCGATTCTTCTTGTATTGTTCCGCCAGGATGGTGTCTTTCAAGACAGCTGGACACTGCTTTCATTGTTCCTGGGAAAGGGTCATCTTTCTTTTGACGGTCAAGCCTTTCATTATTGTCGTGGTGAACTTCACTAATCGTCCCCACGCTAACGTACAAAGGAAGGAAATGCTTTTATTATGTATCAATGCACGCGTAATACCATCAGCATAGGCCTATAAAACGAAAGTTTGACTCTATGTCCCGAACTGTAGGCCCTGTAATAGCAATTATACATGAAGTCAAGTATGGAAACGATGGATTCCCACTGCCAATCAAATCTCTCTCGACAAGGACGCGATCGGAATCGATCTGGATGTGATCGATCTACCTTGATCGACATTGGTTTTGGCTTCCTCCTATACACGATATTTTTAACACTCTGTCGGACTATAGATCATAACATGCAGATTTGATCGGTAGTGGAACCCAGCCCTAAGGCGGATTCTTGTTCGAAAAGTAATAGCAGAAAATATCCTACACGAAATTCAGCATTGCATATACCGAAAGACAGATAGAGAGGAAAACATCGAGAAAGTAGTTCCAATCTAGGATTGAATGGAAGGTATATATATGTAACTGAATGCCATAAAAAGATAGATAAATAAATAAAGAAATACAGCTCCAAAGTTATTCGCTTTGCGACAACCGCCACGTACACAATCTGAAAGTGAAGTTGGCTGTATGATTACATATTGCGCATAATGTCCGTTGGTCTGTCGAGGCGGTTGCTCAACCAAAACACGTAGCATTACACTCTTAAAAAGAAAAGGGTAAAACAGCGTTTTAAAAGGGGCGAGGAGCGACAGCGTTTTCAAAATGTTGTATTCACCCTTTTTCTAGCTGTATCTAGCACATCTAACGTTGGATTCAGCTGGATAGATAGGGTGAATGCAACATTACCTTAAAAACGTTGTCACTCCTCAGCCCTTTTAAATGTTGATTTACCCTTTTCTTTTTAAGAGTGTAGGAGGCTAATTTCAATTTCAGATCGAACAGATATAGTCACGAGTTGTTTTGATCGATGTCATGCAATTTGCCGTAATTCGCGATAACGGGTTCGGTTCAAATTTACGAAGGTGATCGGAAATTCTGTATTTAGCGTTCTCGTCATTTTGGTGCAAGTTGGTACTTGTTTAATTTGATAAGTCCCCATGGGTATGAAAATAGGCCCTACACTAGCGCCTGATTCTCTTTATTGGAGACAGTGTGTATATTGGTATTGTGCCATCATCACACTTGTGCTTGTTTTGTTCAAAACAAACTGTCTTTTTCTCCATCCTTTACACGTTACTTTCAATACGCACTAGTTCAAAGGATGTTTTGATATACAGGAAGGTAAACGAGTAATTGCTGTTCGATCACCGCGATCCCCTGACTTTCAGCTAGAGCCGCGTTGGCCAGCACGCAATGCTAAATCCCTCTAACCAAAGATTCTACGGAACAGTATTACCCAGTGATGAAAGTAAAATCCAACAAATCTTTATTTCCCGTTTTTTGTTGTTGTTTTTTCTGTCTCAAACACTGTCATTTCTCGTTGTAAAGTTATCTTTCGACATTATTGCAATAGTCGGGTAACGGGAAAACAAAACGTAAGGATTTTGTGTTTGATTCCGCACATATTCTCTTTATTTTACGTAGAGAAAGAAAGAAAGAAAGAAAGAAAGAAAGAAAGGAAGGAAGACAGACAGACAGACAGAAAGAAAGAAAGAAAGAAAGAAAGAAAGAAAGAAAGAAAGAAAGAAAATGATCCCATGCTCGTCTAAAGAAGTTTAAGCTTTTCACGCTGCAACCTATTAGGTGACGTCTATTCGGTGTGGCGCTCTCTCACAATGAGTACTATGTCGCACGTGGAGTTTTCCTGTAATGAGCCAGAGATGAAGGGGATGCACTACTCGGGTCAAAGAGGGAAGTTATTTTATGACGGATAATGATTCCTTGGTGTTTTATTTATCTGTTCAGAAAATTTCAGTGTGAAAAATTAGTAAAAGTGTCCCAAATCACGGTTGCTTTGAGACATTTTTTTTTTTCCGTTACAATTTTTTTTTTTCCAACCATCGACTTTACGGTGCGCTTTGCACCTATTGTTCTTGTCCGATCGTAGCCTTTTGTCAAGGCCCTCTCGCTGTAATGGGCGAGCGAAGCGAGCGAAGCGAGCCCAGCCCACCGCGCCAGCGCGCAACCCCACTCAGCTACATTTGGGCTTTCTTCACCATACAGCGAGAGGGCCTTGACAAAAGGCTGGCCCGATCGAGACTCCGCTTCCGTTGTAGAGCATTTAAGATGCTAATGAGCATTGCTCTTGACCCCATTGAAGACAAAAGGCATAGAGCGTGCGGCGGCGAGGGCTTTAGAATTGCGCAATACTGATGAGCTGAGCAAGACTCTGATCGGCGATATACACGCACCACATTACGTGGTGATTGGCATGACGCACAATGGCGTTTGAAAAGTGTAGACACAAAGTACGATATGTGTATATATATATATATATATATGTAATGTGAGATATTTTATAACAGCTAAAACACAAAATAGGGAACTTACGACAGCTCTCCGTGTGTACATTTACAAAGGTTATCACATTGTGGCTTCATCAATAGATAATTCATTCAAATAATGATAATAATCAGCTGTTCCCTTACTATGTGACAGGCTGTTCAAAGTTTATCTTTGGAGATATACAAGGTTAATTTCCTTTTCGCAAAGACAATTCGTGTAATAATTCATTCGCTAATTCGCCAAATGAATATATGTGTACTTTTCCCAGTCCAAAGACTTATTGAATAAGTTATTGCCGGCAGGGAGGGAAATCGGAACAATAACTGATGCCCATTTTTAATTCGTGTTCTCTTTGTGAAATCTCTTCATCTGAGCACTTTTAGAAGTAGGGCCTATTTGAGAAAATGACAGAAAGCTTTGTCGCTACACAAAATGTGTTTGTTAAATAAGAATGTTTTTCGTGTAGAACGTGTACCTGACAGTTCAGAGGTCAAGTGTGCAAAGAATTTGCCTCAACAGCTTTGCGAAACTCGAATCAGTTGCCTGTATTGAAATGTGTAATCAGAATGAAAAGACTCGGACCTTCACGCCTTGTAACTGAGTACAGAACAACACAGAACGAAACACACTCACAAGAAAGGTGAGCTTCCTGCAATCTCAAGGAATGGATAATCAAGCAGCCATCATCCTTTCTTCGCCATTGATAGCAGGAAGTGACGTAATGGAGCGATGCTGTTGGAGAATCTGCATAAATGTCTGCTACAAGTACTATGTACAAAAAAAATTTCAGACCCCCTTTGTGTTCATGTTTTGCCAAAACAAAAGAACCACAGTCAGTGAGACGCTAACTTACTTTATGTCCTATAAACCAGGGCTCCACACTAACTTTTATTTTTGGTGGCCCAAAGGTAAACATCCGTCCTTTTTTGGTGGCCCGATCAGGCCACCAAAGTCTTCATTTCTGAAATTTTGGTGGCCCGATGTGCGTTTTTGATGGCCCCGGGCCACCGGGCCACCGTTAGTGTCGAGCCCTGGATAAACTATGGTTACTATAAGTTGAACGTTGAAACTGCCTTTTGCCTCCAGGCTTTTATAATAGCATACAAAGCTTTTATTGTTTGCCTGTATAAAAAAAAAAGGCGGGAATACATGTACACCCTTCTCGCAATCATCCTGATCTGATAACAGAGTGATACATTTTTTTTTTTGTTATCTTTCCCCCGACCAAGACCGATGCCATTAAAAAAAACAAGATCAATGCCATTAAAATAATGACCAAACAAACAAATAAACAGATCCATACATATAACGAACAGAATATGCGTTTGTTTCATGTTTGTATAGGTTATCTCTTGATAATTGTTTTTATACCGTTTCCTAATAAGTACCTCTAGCAAAAACCCGACTTTTTTTTTTTCTTTTTCTCAAGGAGGGAAGTTAACTTCAACGTAAAGATAGCTTACAGCTACATGCAAATGGGGCAATCATACATTCGCATTGTCAATTGTAAATTTGTCGGATGACGCTTATAAACGTTTGATGATTTTTGTCTCCTAAGGCATTTTGGTTATGATTACAGACGTATCTATTTACAAGACATAAGTGATGGTTTAAAGAATTGATCTTCAATTTAGCAAGGATTAGTCTTATAAAGTCATGAATTCCCTTTACCCATCATGGTTAATGGAACTGCGACATCGTTGAGGTAACCACACCTTTCAATTTTCACAGTTCAAACCTAAATCGTAACATAATCAAAACACAAGCAAAATATCTCAAAATGCTCAGAGGATGGCATGAATCAAAACCTTTTTACGGAGATTGGATATGGCAATCTTTATTGACCTATATTTAATACAAGTTTTCCACAGCTATAATTTCCGCCTATGATAGCATTCTGATGATTTCGATTGCGTTTTGAACTCGTACCGAGCTATGGAACTATCGAAACAGCTTTGACCTTTATACATGTAGTTCAATATGAACGAGTGTTTCGGACTCATAACCAACGTTCGTAATCGTAACCACACAGTAACAAATCAAACGAATATTGAATAACGACTATTTTTATATATAGGCTGCCTAACTGATTACATGGTTTGACTACTACTTCAAGCAGGCTGAAAATAAAAGAAGAATGAATACACTTTTAATAATGATACGATGCTTTACAGCGTATTCACAGTATAATCATGATAATGTTTGCTTGCGTTTCTGTGTGCATCAATACGGACGGAAAATAAAATGCAGATGGATGCTATTAAATGCTAACACCCAACGCATCCAATTGTTTTTGAAATACATTTCATTGTTTTACTATACTGTTTGAAACGTCGAATTTACGAGTCCTTTAAAGGGTTACTACTCATATTATCAGGCAAAAATAAAAGTATTAGGATCTCGATTTGCTCGCAAGACTAACGATGCTATGGCGATCGTTCGCAGCAGTGACAATCCGCTTCAATAGATCTATTCAATTATTCTGTTTTCATTGAAAGAGGAAGGAGAAGTCAACTTTAAACTTCATTAGTTTTCTCGCCTTTTAAACATGTTTTCATGTATCATGCGTGGTATCGCTATTCCTTCTCATGGTAGTGCGTGAGATGGAGCGTGAACGCCGTCGCTAAGCAGGACTGCTTTAGCGTTTCGTCCGAGAAAAGAAACAGGTTGTAAGCCTCTCTGATATACAATTCAATGGTACGCGGCAGTTTCTTTTTGAATGGACTCCTATATTGTACTAGCTACTTTCAGGAGATTAAGATGACCACGCGCTTAACGTTTCACATAATGAAAGAACCTTCTTCATCCCCATCCCGACAATAGAAAGCGTCGCCTAAGCAACCACATCCTGTGTACCACCGATGCTTTTCGTCCCGTCTCTTTCGCGTATATACTAGTGGGAATGTCTACACCATAAAGTCTTTATAGATCCGAGCATGAATCATAAGAGGGCTTGCTCCAGTCGATTTGAGCGACATCATTAGTCGTCTTTAAGATGACAATAGCCTTTCAAACACAAAGTTCAAAATTGATGCGCCCCTCTAGCCTGAAATAACTATCATTCTCATATTCTATATAGACACTGAGGTGTCCACCGCGTACAAAAAAGAGGGAAATTTGGCTCTTGCATAAAAATGGGCCAATGGTGCAATTCTAAGCATACTAATTCTTAGTTGTAAACTTACTAGACATTTGATAGAATGCATGGTACTGAAAAAAAAAGCACTTTGAATATGTTTAATGTAACAAACCGTTGTCAAGAATAACTCTATTTGATATCTAAAGTCAAGAATAACTCTATTCAATATCTAAAATGGCGCATGTCCATTTTGATACATAATATATATACTGAAAGTTAACGTAAAAGACGAAAATCGCAAAGTTATAATTAAAGATTACAGGTAACAGTGTATCGTATAAGACTCGATAACTTATTATGATAACATCCATAAGTCGGCTTTCATTGCACACTATTCCGCTGCTATCAAAACGAAACTAATCTAAACATGTAAAAAAGTACAGCCTCAGTATTGCAGTTTCATCAAATCAATGTGCTACATGCTGATAAACTGTCCGCATTTTTTTTTTCGAGATGTTAAGCATGAAATATTATAATTTGTTGAGATGAGGATTCAGCTATTAGCCTTTTTACAGATACAACGTACTTTGAAAAGAAAGAAATATTAAAGAGCATACAATTCTGACAGGAAATCAAATTTCATTTGGTGAAGATCGGTTCTGAAATGGTAGAGATATCCAGAAACAAAGTGAAACATAGCGATCCTTGTAAAAGGCGGGCACCTATATCTCAGCCATTTCAAATCGCACTTCTCTTTGGGTTTTGGATTCACGATGAGCCCTTCCTGTTATACTAAAAAAAAAAAAAATAATCACTGTCTGATTATGTCAATTACTATCGCAGTATTTCAAAGTGAAATGAATATCCCTACTAACTAGTTACTACCTGTAAAAGTGGAAATTTTCGTGGTGTTGAAATTTTCGCGAATTTCGCGCAACCAGAAACTAGCGTGAAAATAAAAGCACGTGAATATTTTTTGCTTGCTGTATGTTCCTGTGCGTGATGTCTTTATTCCGCGGAATTAAAAACACGCGAATCTCTTCTTACCCGGCCAAACGCGAAAAATTAGTCGCGCGAAAATATCCACTTTTACAGTACATGACACAAACATAATGATGTCTTGAAATTTGTTGTGAAGATGATATAGATGAATGTTACAAAGAGATAGGAGGTAGAACATATCCTAACCGCATTCATGCAAGACTAATGATATTGTAGCAATAGTACCCTCCCCCCCCCCCAAAAAAAAAACAACAACAACAACAACAACAACAACCCCGCAATAATCATAATAATAACAATAACGATAACAATGATGATAATTGCAAAAAAGTCTTCTCTATTTAGAGTAGCCTCTTCAATGCTATCAGTGTTCTAGCTATCAGAGGGCCCGCCTGACATTATTATCGTATATAGAGTTGCTATAGGACGGTATAGAACGTAATCGCTGCGGGGAGGGAATTGAACTCGGGTCCTTCGACTGGGAGTCGTGAAGCTTAAATATCCACCGTGCCACGGCGCCCTCGCCCCCCCCCCCCCCAAAAAAGAGGAAAACCAAAAAACACCCAAACAAAAAAAAAAGAAAAAAACAATGTTATTTGGCATAAAACAGTCATGATTATGACTGATTTTTATGGTTCATCCCTGCAATACTGAAGATTTGCGATTCTTAATATCATTAAAGCAACCGTGGCATAAATAATAATTATGCTTATTGTCGCTGGCATTCAATGCATGTAGTGTAGGCAAGAACTTCCACTTGCATGCTAATCTCTTGGTTCTCGGGAAATTTGCAAAATTATCATGCACGCAATTATTCCTCGTTTTACAGTAAACCCTTGTGTTCGCATGTTGCAACTTAAGCGGTAAAACAATACAAAACCAAAGGCAAGGTTAAACTTCGTCTTCTTTACACATCATTCTTAGGATGATCACTGACATGACAATTTTGTGTGTCCACCGCTTCAGAAAGATTAACTGTCTTATAATTAATTTGATCGACATTGTGGGATTAACATCTGCAGGAAGAGAACCTGAAGCATATTCCAAAATTCGGTTCAAATATATTAGGCGCCAAATCTTCAATTTCATTCTATGTTGACGAATTCATATACACGGACGAAAGGAGAATGGTTAGCAATGTATACAAATTTCCGTCAAACTTCCAATGGCCCATTTAAAATATTATGCAACATGTAGGTTAATTGTCAGATCATCAAGTGATCAGCCACAGTGTGAATACCGCTGTGCCAGCGTGTAGTCATCACAACAAGCAAGAATAGCTTTTTCGTATAATGTACAAGCACGTCAACAGTACGCGGCAGTTTCTTTTTGAATGGACTCCCGCTATCTACTTTCAGGAGATTAAGTTTGCTACGCTGAACGTTTCACGTTATAAAAGAACCTTCTTCATCTCCATCCGGACAATAGAAAGCGTCGCCTACATCATCATCCCCATCCCGACAATAGAAAGCGTCGCCTAAGCAACCACATCCTGTGTACCACCGATGCTGATGTTGTTCTTTTAGATTTGTGGAGCTCTCTGCCGGGTGTGCCGGGTGTGCCGGGTGGGCAATTTACTCCAAAAAAATACATTCAATTTAAATATACACTTAAATTCAATTATAAAAACCTACACTATACTTCTAATTATTTACAAAATCTAATAATAATAATAATAATAATAATAATAATAATAATAATAATAATAATAATAATAGTCATAAGAATGATAATAATAATAACCATATATATATATATATATATATATATATAAAAAGAAAGAGTCTCAAGTACGCCATGGATCCAACGATTACACAAAAATTTTATTACAAAATTTTCGGTCTGCCTCAGACCTTCGTCAGTGCAAAGACAATGATGGACAATGATAAACATGAATCATAACAACAATGCTATGCGCGTCATGCGCGTAGTGCGTTGCCCTGGAGCTGCGTTGTCAAGGAGAGCGCTGATACGTATGGGGGTATGGTAGAAAGTGAAATCTCAATGAATACTGAACTCAGACTCAACAAAAGTTTCAAGTGCTTGTTTGAATCATACTATGCTATATATACTCTTTATAAAAATACATAGCTTTATATACGTCCTTGTAATAATAGACTTTAGCGACTCTATTTTTTTCGTAGATAAACTTCGAAGAAAAGACGCATATAAAACATTGATTACAAATGGAGAAGAAATTAAAAGGAATGAGCTAATAATACAACTAGTTATTAGAGCATCTGTTTACTGTAAAAATAAAAATTGTATATATATATATATATATATATATATCCCTAGTTGGCACCTTAGGGAGACATATTGGGGGAAGTGTCTTCATTAGGGAGACAACTGGTCATTAAGGAGACAATTTTCGTGTCTCCATTGCGTAAACTGCCATTGAACATGTATATAATAAATTTGCATATAAAACAAACGGCAATGTCTTCCAAATGACCCATCTAGGAGTATATATATATATATATATATATATATATATATATTATACGGATAATCAAGACATCATATCAAAAAAAATAGTGTTCAGTACAAATATAATGAAATCTCAACATTAACTCAATTAAAATCTAACTCAACAGTTCCGAGCGTATGTGTATATTATATGCATGCCAATGTATGCTATATACAGTAAACCTCGCATGAGTCGAAGCTCTCGGGACTGACAAAAATGCGTCGACTTAAGTGAAATTCGACTCTCGCGAGAGTCGATTTTTTTCGACTCACATGTACATGTATTATAGTACATTTGCATGCATGTGTGTGTGTGCGTGCGTGTGTGTGTTTGCATTCAAATTTGTCTGTTCTTGAAGATAATGTTCTTATTTTGTTCTAAATTGAACATGGAATTTGTATCAATACTAGTATTAAACGTAGTTCTGAGAATGTCTGCGCTAATGTGGCAATACCAATGTGCATGTGCTATGTCTATGGTGCAACATAGGTAGCCATCTCTGCATGTCAACCTACCCTGAGACAAACACTCTCCCAGGCCCACGGGCTAGCACAAACAAGCTCCGCCCACTTGGCCTGTCACTAAAATATTAAAGCAGCGATTGGTTGACCAAGGAGTTCTGGCTTGACATGGATAAAGTATGGATGTGCTGTGTATATGGATAAAGTGTATGGATCGGTGTGCTGTGTGTATACGTGTATGCGTGTGTATGTATTCGACATGCGTGCAGAGCGGTATACGGTGAGTGTGCATGCTTACCTGCAGCAGGCCAGGGACGGGGTTCTGCGACATGCCGATTTTTTTTTTTCTCCTCTAAATGTAATAAGAATGCCAGACAAATTTTCTTCGGCTCAAGTGATGTAAACTGCGTGTATTTTGTACAAAAGGGACTGAATGTTTTACTTCGACACAGCCGAAATTCGACTCTCGTACTTCGGCTTATCCAAATATTTCTTAGAGAAAATACATAGGGAAAAATCGGGACTTTTTATTTTGCTTCGAGTTAAGTGATTTTCGACTCACTCGACGTCGACTTATCCGAGGTTTACTGTATACTATATATAAATACATTACTTTATGTATACATCCATGTAATATTTGACTTTTGTGACTCCAAAAAAGCATGTAAAGACGCCTATCAAGCATCAATCAAGCATCAATTACAAATGGAGAAAAACATGAAAAAATAAGCTCATAATAATCATAACCAAATATCGAAGCATCTGTTTACTGCAATGGTGAGAATATGATAAATTTGCGGATAATCAAGACATCATATCTAACATAAAAGGTAAGTGGTCAATGCGAAAGTAATAAAATCTTAACATTACCTTTTGTAAATAATGGAAAATATGCATATAATATAGGTCTAGTCTCAGATTCTTAGAGATTCATTTCTTCACTTCTTGTAGAAAGAGAAACTGCTTAACCATCCAAGGTCCTTGTTGAGTCCTGTTTCAAAAGACCTGGTTTGGATGATGAATTTCATTTCAGCCAATTTTCTGGCTTCTCTGTCTTTGAAATTAGTGCCGATGATACAGAATTGCAGATCCCGAATTGAGTGGTTGCCTGAGTTGAAATGTTCGGCAACTGGTAGTGATGACTTGTGCTGAATTGAATTTCTGTGATTGTTGAAACGAAGTCTGAACTTAGTACCTGTTTCCCCGATATACTTCGCGTTAGGGCATTTTGAGCATGAGATGCAGTAAACCACATTTGGGGTGTCACATGTGGCGTGAGGGGTAGAGACAGAGAAGCCAGGAGTTAGATCTACTTTTTCAGAGGTGAGCATATGGGCACAGATTTGGCAACGGCTTTTGCCACATGGGCGGTTAGCTTTCTGTTTTTGTCTCTTTGAGATTGAGCTCTTTACCAATAATTCTCGTAGGTTTTTCGGTTGTTTTTGAGCGTTGATGGGGGGATTCGAGAACGTGGCAGGGAGAGATTTGTCAAGAGATAGGTATTTCCACTCCTTGTTGATTTCGTTAATCAACGCTTTTGTGGAGGGATGATACGTGGTTACAAGAGGTAGCCTGTCAGATGGTTTAGCAGTTTCGCTTTTACTCTTGAGTAACTCTTCACGCTTTTTTGATTTAGCTCTTTCTAGACTGCGGTTTATCATGTGGATAGGATATCCTCTTTGTAAGAAGAAGCCTCCGAGTGTGATCGCTTGTTTGTCAAATTCCTCGTCATCTGAGATGATTCTCCGGTATCTCAGAAACTGACTGTACACGACCGCTTCTTTGCAGTGTTTTGGATGGAAGCTTTCATGGCGAAGATAGGTGTGTTTGTCAGTGGGCTTGTGATACACACTTGTCGAAATCTTGTTTCCGTCAGATATTTTGAGTTTAACATCAAGGAAGGCAATCTCTGACTTTGACTTTGACATAGCGTTGATTAACGAAATCAACAAGGAGTGGAAATACCTATCTCTTGACAAATCTCTCCCTGCCACGTTCTCGAATCCCCCCATCAACGCTCAAAAACAACCGAAAAACCTACGAGAATTATTGGTAAAGAGCTCAATCTCAAAGAGACAAAAACAGAAAGCTAACCGCCCATGTGGCAAAAGCCGTTGCCAAATCTGTGCCCATATGCTCACCTCTGAAAAAGTAGATCTAACTCCTGGCTTCTCTGTCTCTACCCCTCACGCCACATGTGACACCCCAAATGTGGTTTACTGCATCTCATGCTCAAAATGCCCTAACGCGAAGTATATCGGGGAAACAGGTACTAAGTTCAGACTTCGTTTCAACAATCACAGAAATTCAATTCAGCACAAGTCATCACTACCAGTTGCCGAACATTTCAACTCAGGCAACCACTCAATTCGGGATCTGCAATTCTGTATCATCGGCACTAATTTCAAAGACAGAGAAGCCAGAAAATTGGCTGAAATGAAATTCATCATCCAAACCAGGTCTTTTGAAACAGGACTCAACAAGGACCTTGGATGGTTAAGCAGTTTCTCTTTCTACAAGAAGTGAAGAAATGAATCTCTAAGAATCTGAGACTAGACCTATATTATATGCATATTTTCCATTATTTACAAAAGGTAATGTTAAGATTTTATTACTTTCGCATTGACCACTTACCTTTTATGTTAGATATGATGTCTTGATTATCCGCAAATTTATCATATTCTCACCATTGCAGTAAACAGATGCTTCGATATTTGGTTATGATTATTATGAGCTTATTTTTTCATGTTTTTCTCCATTTGTAATTGATGCTTGATTGATGCTTGATAGGCGTCTTTACATGCTTTTTTGGAGTCACAAAAGTCAAATATTACATGGATGTATACATAAAGTAATGTATTTATATATAGTATATATAGCATACATTGGCATGCATATAATATACACATACGCTCGGAACTGTTGAGTTAGATTTTAATTGAGTTAATGTTGAGATTTCATTATATTTGTACTGAACACTATTTTTTTTGATATGATGTCTTGATTATCCGTATAATATATATATATATATATATATATATATATATATACTCCTAGATGGGTCATTTGGAAGACATTGCCGTTTGTTTTATATGCAAATTTATTATATACATGTTCAATGGCAGTTTACGCAATGGAGACACGAAAATTGTCTCCTTAATGACCAGTTGTCTCCCTAATGAAGACACTTCCCCCAATATGTCTCCCTAACGTGCCAACTAGGGATATATATATATATATATATATATACAATTTTTATTTTTACAGTAAACAGATGCTCTAATAACTAGTTGTATTATTAGCTCATTCCTTTTAATTTCTTCTCCATTTGTAATCAATGTTTTATATGCGTCTTTTCTTCGAAGTTTATCTACGAAAAAAATAGAGTCGCTAAAGTCTATTATTACAAGGACGTATATAAAGCTATGTATTTTTATAAAGAGTATATATAGCATAGTATGATTCAAACAAGCACTTGAAACTTTTGTTGAGTCTGAGTTCAGTATTCATTGAGATTTCACTTTCTACCATACCCCCATACGTATCAGCGCTCTCCTTGACAACGCAGCTCCAGGGCAACGCACTACGCGCATGACGCGCATAGCATTGTTGTTATGATTCATGTTTATCATTGTCCATCATTGTCTTTGCACTGACGAAGGTCTGAGGCAGACCGAAAATTTTGTAATAAAATTTTTGTGTAATCGTTGGATCCATGGCGTACTTGAGACTCTTTCTTCTAATAATTACAACATTCGAAGTCCAACACGTGGAAAATTCCAAGATGAACATATATATATATATATATATATATATATATGGTTCCTCCGAAAAGGAGGAACAGTAAGAGGAATAATAATGTCAAAGCTACGCACCGATTTTCTCCTTCCTTTCTCATATCTCATATATATATATATATATATATATATATATATATCATCACAAGCCCCTTTTTACACTTTCACGGATTGCTTCACGGATGACCACGGATCGTCATCCGTGGTGTTCCGGCGTGCAAAATATCGATTTTCCTTTCAATGCCGGTGTGAATACAGTCCCAACTGGTTGTCTACACGGACAAGTACGGAAGCTACAAGGACAAGTACGGTGCCTACACGGACAGACAAGGAATGAACGCGGACCACAGCGGAAACGATACGGAGACATGCTTCCAGAGCTAAGTAATATGTAACAAGCACACCAGAAAATCTACAGCAGATTACATACGCATCTGCTTGTCGACATCATAAAGGCATATCTCTTTGTTGCAAAATCTCATTTTGCGGGAACATAACAACATAAACAAAGCAAAACAAACTAAGACAAATCAACCCCCCCCCCAAAAAAAAAAAAAAACAGCAAGAAGATGTGTGTGGGTCACTTGAGGATTCTCATGCGATATAAACGTACTAGAGGAGTCGATTGGCTGTACTGATGGGTGAAGATGTGAGCAAATTTCATTGACTTTCTGAGCTTGTATTGGCAAAATATACACGAATTTCTCATCCCGGATGGAGCCGATGCTAATACGGACGTTCAGATGTCTTCACGGAGGCAACACGGAGTAGCCGGTGCCTACAAGGAAGGAATACGGATGCAACACGGAGTAGACGGTGCCGACAAGGAAGAGTTTGTATTGATTTCCATCCGTGATGTCCGAGATGAAAAATTAAGCAAGCTAATTTTTTTTTTTTCGGCGGACATGCCGGATTATCAAGGATAATGTCGGATGACTTCACGAAGTCAACACGGTCATGCCGGAAATAGTACGGATGATCCCGGACTGACGATCCGTGGTCATCGGTGATGCAATCCGTGAAAGTGTAAAAGGGGCTTATAGCGACCAATTCTTCGCACTCGGCCGTGAAAAAAATAGTTCCGTGTGTGTGTGTGTGTGTGTGTGTGTATGTGCGTGTGTGTGTATGTGTGTGTGTGGTTTATTTTGTATGTGTGTGTGTGTGTTCCCGAAGACATCATCTCCCGAAACATAATGGCAAGTGAAAACATTTGCATAATTTTCCTTTGGTGCTAGTTTCTGGTTGCGGAAAGTGGGCGAAAAAAAATCCGCCTTTACAGTTAAGTTAAAAGGCGAACGCAGATGACATTCTATGGTATGTTGACAACATGAAATCAATTTTTTCTTTGTTTTGTTTCTTTTTCTAAGAATAACAAACAATAAGAACAGTTAACAGGGATCGACAAAAGCGGGATGGACAGCTGAAGCAAGTTCTTCAGTCGAATTCCCGTTCGAAAACTGGACGGAATCTCTCCTCCCGCTCTAAAATTTTACAGGACGACATAAATTTTAACAATTTTATTATTATATTGCAACCATGACGAAGGCCGACGACCAGTTGAAGTAAATGCCGCAACAAAGTAAAAAGGTAAACCTGGTATTGAAATACACAGATTTGATTCAATGATGTGTCAAAGAACACAGAAATCAATGTATTCTATGCAGCTACAAAAATGACAGAAGTCAACGGAATTTAACAAAGAAAGACAAC
The DNA here is from genome assembly GCF_964275005.1 of Diadema setosum. NCBI lineage: Eukaryota > Metazoa > Echinodermata > Echinoidea > Diadematoida > Diadematidae > Diadema > Diadema setosum. Next base: position 15,282,608 of record NC_092690.1, on the reverse strand, counting down.
CAGCTGACATAAGTATAAGAATGTTAGTCTAGTTCCCGTTTGGAAGTCGGACAAAATCTCTCCACCTGAAGCTTAGCAATTAATTCGATAACAGTCAAGTTTCCTTACAAGTCGTCGTAGCTACCATCAACCATCTTAATGACCAATTCTTCGCACTTGGCCGTGAAAGAGAGTTTCGTATTTTACCGAAACCAAGACATCATCTCCTGAAACATAATGGCAAGTGAAAACATTCGCATAATTTTCTTTTTGCGCTAGTTTCTGGTTGCGCAAAGTGGGTGAAAAAAAATCCGCCTTTACAGTAAGGTTAAAAGGCGAATGCAGCTGACATTTTCGGTATGTTGACAACATGAAATCAATATCCCTTTTTTAGCATAACAAACAATGAGAACAGTCAGCAGGGATTGACAGCTGAAACAAGTTCTGCAGTCGAATTCCCGTTTGAACGCTGGACAGAATCTCTCCGCCCGCTCTAAAATTTTACAAGACGACATAAATGTTAACAATGATTACAACCACGCGAAGGCCGACGACCAGTTGAAGCAAATGCCGCAACAGAATAAATAGGTAAACACGTTGTTAAAATACAAATATTTGATTCAATGTTGTGTCAAATAACAAAAAAAAAATCAATGTATTCTACAGCAAAAAATATGACAGAAGTTGTCGGAGTTTGACAACGAACGGCGACCATCAAATAAGTTTTGCAACGATGGTCAAGTTTTCGTTTGTAAACCGGACAAAATCTCTCCGCCGTGTTTCCTACGCGTAAAGACAAGATAATACAAATTCAATGTCTATCGACTGCGGTCAAGTCTCCTTTCACATCGCCGTAACTACCATTTGCACAAAAGACGGAAAGTCAGCCTGTTATTCACAATTATCTATAGCAGCGAGAATACTTTTTTTTTTTTCTCGTGAAAACACAAAACTTCCCATTCATTATCGTACTCGGCATTGCGAATCATATCACCCAGCGGATTAGCTGTAGCCACGCGTTTTGGACGTTGCTCGACGATGGAACAGAGACGGAATTTCGGTGGTACAGTAATGGTAATTCGTCGGGACGATATGCGACGTTTTAGATCACACGGATGACGGGCTTTATGCTGTGACAAGTAAAGCTGAACAAAACATAAACTTGAACACAAACGGCATTGAAACGAAGCCATATAGTCAGAACGTCTCCCGACGGTTGAACAATGATTCGTCGGGAACGATATGCGACGTTTTTAACAAAAGAAACGCAAGGCACAATAGAAGCCGAACTTTGAAAATAGCTAGTAAGTCGGGACGAAGAGCGACGATTAGTGAAAGGGAATCCTTTCTCTATCGTCGCTTATCGTCGGGACGAATAAAAAAGGTATGAATAGAAAGTATGTGTATTCATATGCACGGTTGCTTATTCATATGCACGTGACGCCTGTTCATATGCAAATCATCAAACATGCACAATGCGACATCGTCGCGACGAAGATATCTCTCTATCAGGTTTTTCTGTGGTGCCTAAGCAAGATGTCACACAGGGTGAATAGGGCCACAAATTTCATCAAATATACAAAATAGATATTACATATTAATGTAATCTTACTAAACAAAACAAATAAAAAAGGTGTACAACAAAACATATCCATGAGTATAATGTTTCAAAAACCTTGTTCCAATCATGAAAACTGTGTAAATGATGGGTTATTTAATGAAAGCTTCAATGGATTTATTGCTGGATATCATTTACTCTACCAGCAAACTTAGCCATGCCTAAACCAAGTCCAGTCCTCGACAGAAACATGATGTCTTTTTCTAAAGCTAAGTGCAATGGCTGTAATGTGAAACAACTGGCAGACTGATGATACACTGGGACTTGTGTGTTTTGTGCAGACTTTACACTCCCACATGCAGAATGGATTAAAATAGAACTTAAGGACTCATTTCTCACTGTAGGGCGGCAGACAATTGTTTTTTTTTTTGTTTTTCCTAATGGCTAATGAAAAATGATATCATTTACACTTACACTGTCTGCATAATTAATACAATTTGTTTTAAAAGTTTATTAAAACAACGTTTGCCATTAAAACTGATATTAACACTTTCTGCTACATTTGAACACAGGACACCCAGGTACATCTAGTCAGCTTAGTCTGAGCTTGTTAACCTGTTAAGTCTAGCCCCAAGTATACTCGGACAGATGTCTATGGAAAATGCATGTAGTAGCACAATCAGCCTGTCCTTGATGGGTAAATGACTGTAGGATGTGTGCAAGATGTAGTGTGATGTGAAGACCCATGTATAAACTTTGTGCAGTTGCTGGATGACTGTTTCTGACCTCTTCTTACTGCAACAGTTGCTTAATTGGGACAAATGTCTCATTCCTATAATGTCAATTTTGATTAAGCAGTGGCCATTGTATTTATTTAAGTTCCCTTAGCCTCAAATCCTCCACTCTGGTTGAACTAGGCAATTTGAGCTTCTTCTCACTGAAGAATGGGCTCCTCATCATTAAGATCTGTAATGCAGAACAGTGTATGATTTTAATCAATTGCACATGGATGGAAATTTTGGCTCTCTAAATAACATTTATGCACATTATCTCAATTGCCTAGATGTGTTCTGCTTTGTCTTAAGTCTTATCAAGATCTCACTGTGACATCTTATGTCACATGTGATGCCAACATTTATGGCAATCTGCAGTTAAACAGGCCTTTTCTTTCTTGTTTCCTTTGAAAAATGAACACTACCTCTAACTGATCATTTGTGGTCATGTTCAGTATTCAGCATGTTTATTTAGTATGTTTACTCAGTTAAATGTATTATAATGGCAGTGTTTCTTCATAAATGTTTGAAAATAAAGGAACTGAAATGGAAAAGATTTAATTCCCGGACTCGAGGGCTGAATGAGCGGCAGCATTATATCATGCCTATGAAGTTCAAAGGAGTAACACATCTCAAGAAGTTTAGGCTTAAATGTGAAAAATATCACGAAGCACTTTGTCTTTTCAAATGGACATGAATAACTGCGTCTAATTTGTCTAGTCAATTGTGCATGTAACTAAGATAAACATCAGGGATTAATGTACACTTTTCACATCAGATTTTCAAATGATTTAACTTTTAATTTCACCAAGTGAAAAGAATAAAGGCATTCATGAACTCTTTAACATTATAAATTGTATGGGCATTACTTGTAGGGTAGTGAAACACTCACATACCTTATGATAAAAACGAAACCATGCTCTGCCCATCCAACAAAGGCACAAAAAACATGGAAATCATATTTCCTATTGACCTTTGATCTATGTTCAGCATGAGATGACTGGCAACCACATATCCAACATGCCAAATGAGCTCACTTGCATGTGCAGTATTTCTATGGGCAATCAAGACTTTGTTCCCTACCAGGTGGTTCTTTGTATGACTCGAAATGTTCTGAAAATGGGTGTTTTTTCGTCTAGTTATCTTGGCTAGGGATCAGCTGTGGGGGAAGTTTCAAATCAGTATTGAGCATTGATGACAAAATTTATAATTGAGGGTTAATCAACAACCATGTACAAGAACAGAAATGGCTAATTTCCTGCATACAGCCTCACCCATACCATAGACTGAAAATCTTGTACAGTCTCGTAATATTTGTGGAGCCTGTTCAATTATTGCTAATGAAATCCTTGTTTTAGTGCTTTGCTACCTGCAATGTATCTTTAAATCAAATAGTGATCGCCTCTTCCTCAAACCTGTCTACTCATGAGCCACTACGTCAATACACACGTCCCAATTATTCTTGTTCTTGTTGGCTGTGCATTACATGGATTTACTCTGTCTCACCAAAATACCTCAGGTCTCTTTTTAGTCTTCCCTGTAATCTCTTTTTCTCAAGTTCACACCTCAAGGATTTCATGAATCACACACATGGGGTAAAATGCACTCATGCTTTTATGGACATGATCCTAAAGTAGTTAAACAACCTCACTATAATGCCCAACAACTCTTCATGGATTATTTCAGTTCTGCTTGTATTACATCAAATCTACAATCTTAAAATCACTCCATTGCCTATACATTGTATGGGACAATATTACATTAATATTACAATATTACATTATGTCTACCAATTAAGGCTATGTTTTACACCATGTCCCAATGGTAGTCCTGTTTGGCTCAAACTTAGTGTGCTGTGGGATTTTGGCCATTTTTCCCACTATTTAAAGTTTGCAACAAAAATATGGCCTAGCATGAAAGGCAACCGTGGCCTGTTACTTTTGGTCATCCTGTCCCTCCTATACTTTTTGTCAGTGCAATCCCGTTTTATCACAGTGACATTGAAACATGAATGCCATGGCCACCAGGAACATAGCATAAACAATCTTCATCACATAAATAATATATCTTCTCATATATTTAAAACAAAAGAAAACTACGAAAAACCTTGAATTTTGTTTACAACCTTTTTTCAAGACCTTATTCTGTGGAACTCAAGTGTACTATTTTGTACCACTAATTTTACTCTCTCAGGTCAACTTACGGTGTACAATTGTCATAAAGCTCAGCTAATGTATGACAAAATGAAACCACTGGTATACAATTTGAAGACTACTCAGCCAGGAAACTCTATGCATGAAGGCATATCGGTATATTCAACAATAGCTCAAGATGATGAGGTCAGCCTAGCCTTTACTTTATGACCTGCGAGTATCAGATGCGACTGATTGACAAATTGCCCTACATTGATGTAATTAAGCACTGAATTGATCAGTGTTTTACTAGTAGCCATGATAAAAGAAATCATGGGCATACATCCTTGATCAGTTGCAATGAAAACATCTCGACGGAAGAATTTCCTGAATTTGGAGTATCAGATGTGTGTATATCCTCACAAAAAGATCACTTGAAACACAATTTGACATTCAAAAACTTTTCTGCAAGTTAGTGTAAAATGTAAGGCCCATCTATCAAACATTGTACAGCACACACCAATGACTCAGTTGCTGACCTATCATTATTAAGACAGTTGTTTCAAACAGGATTAAAGATTTTCCTACTGAGCTTCTTTCTCACATCAGCTTGTCCTTTGTTTTATTTCATCACTCTTCTCAGATGTATCGATGTCATATTCTACTGTATCCGCAGGACTGCAGCAAATCACAAATCCAGTAAAATTTCAGAGTAATTACAAATTTCTTTCTATTGTACCAAACCACATTATGTGCAGCAAAGGAACATTAAAATTGCTATATTTTGTGTGGAGACCAAAAGATAGAAGGGAAGACCCATAGGGCATTCTTACAAACAATCTCGACAAGATGAACCAAGGCTACTCCATCTTGCATATCTCTCCGGAGGTCCTCCACCATCTGACATCCTGGCCTCTTCTTCAGCTGGGAGTTCACCCATGCCACATATGCTTGCAGTTGTTGCTGCAGCATAAAACAGAAAGAGATGAATCAAGTTAGTATGAAGGCTTCCACACATTCTGAAATTCTAAGGACATAGAGATATTTTGATAGAAATTACAAAGATAAAAAACAGGAGAACAAATAGAAAAGTTGCCAGCCTATACTTCATTCCCTTACATGACCCAGTAAAATGGTCTTTGTATTGTAGTTCCTTTATTCTGTTAGGCAGTGAGGTAGATTTCAGTCTCAGGAAAAAAAAAGTCAAACTTTAAGAGCTGCTTGTGAGTACATTGTCAGAACAGAGAAAATAGCTTCCCACTGTCACAATGGTTAATAGCTTCCCAATGTCACAGTTTATTATTCCAAAGGTTCGTTAATCTGAAAATGAAATAGGTTTGTTATTCCGGAGGTTCATTAATACGAAAATGAAATAAGGTCCGTTATTCCCAAGGCTTGTTAATCCGAAAATGAAATAGGCTCATTATTCTGAAGCTTTGTTACAGACACTATATTATTTTCGGATAAAATGAACCCTCAAAATAATGAACCCTATTTCATTTTCGGATTAACGAACCTTCGGAATAGTGAATCTTATTTCATTTTCAGATTCACAAACGAGCCTTCAGAATAGCGAACTCCATTTCATTTTCGGATTAACGAGCCTTTGGAAAAGCGAACTCTGTTTCATTTTCGGATTAACGAACCTTTGGAATAACGAACCTTCGGATAAACGCCAAAAATGTTCGGATTAACGAACACTTTTTCATTTTCGGATTAACGAACCTCTAGGTATAGGGAATTTGTGTGTTTCGGATTAACGAACCTTCGGAATAACGAACAGTACCCATCACAATTACATAAGAAAAAGACATTTTTCATTCAAAACAAGTATAGCTAAGATGTACTTCAGAAAATTCCTCAAGAGGGATAATATTCTGAGAAATGTACTATTACAATAGCAACATTTTTCATCTCATGATATAGGATTTCAAATAATGCATGTTTTTCCCATCCCACTTCCCTAGACAATATGATTTAAGTATGTATGCTGTTGTGTTCTGTTTATATGTTGCAGGGTCACATTACAGAAAATATATTGACTTTGCACAAGGTATTATTTAGCACAGACAAAAGCCAACTGGCTGCTGCAATACATTTCCTATTTTCAGTTAATCTTCAAATTATCAAAGTAACATGGTTGGATGAAAAAAGCAAACATAACTGTCTTGTTGTACTAGTCATAAAAGCCATACTTATGGCTTTGGAATCATAACAATGACAAAAAAAAAAAATACAGAATGATATAGGGAAACAGTAAAACAAAGTTCACAATTGTGACCTCGATCTATGAATGAAATTGATTTTTTCAAATCAATGTAAGAGTCATGTATTTTGTACAAAACTGATAGATAAATGAATTATGAAATGTCCCGATGAGGATTTTCCCCTTCTTGGGCATGAACACAAATGAAAGACTGGTCCAAGTCCAGCATTGTGGAAGTCAATTAAATTGGTCCTTTGATGTGCCCCCAAATACAATCCAATCAGATTTAAAAATGACATTGAAAAGGTCAGATCTGATATCTCTGTACAAAAAAAAAAGAAAAAAAGAGCAGAGATAAACTCTCAAGATTAATGCAAATATTAATTAAATCATAACCAGTGCCAACAGATTACAAGACATTACAGTCACATACAGTCAAAAATTAGAATGCAAGAGTTAACTTGCCCATTATGCCCTTTCACTAACAAAACATACAAATACACGAAAACAAGTGTAAATATTACCTAGTGAGAAAAAAAAATATGATAGCAAAGCAAGCTATTCATCACCTTTGACACAATCCAGGAATTTAACTTGACAAGTCTCCAGATATCGATGTCTGGCATCCTGGTATGCAGGTAACCATAGCAACTTTGAATCCTCAAAAATTAGCATTCAGTCCTTGATATATGATTACTGTATTTATTTTGAAGTGTGCAAATATTGAAATATGGCTGTTCTCTGTTTTAAAGATAAAATCCCATTTGTTTGAATCCATTTAAGAGTTACAGATCCAATATTGAAACCATCATACCATCTCATTTATGGCAACATCTACAACCAATTGTAAAAAACTGATATCACCTTCCAAGATGCATAATACATATTAAGCATTGTTTGGTTTTCAATGAAATTAAGTTTGATGTTAAAATTGTTTCAACAAAAGGTGAGTCTTCAGCAATAATATTTGATAAGAGCAGTTCACAAAAACAGCTGAACAGAAATTAACAGGAAAGATCTGAAAATGTCACATATTATGTATCCACTTCAAGCTGTTGATGGTGGTTGTGTCAGGCATGCCGCAGCCCTAGCTGTCAATCAGTGTGATGCACGAATCATTCTCAGCCACCTTGTAAGGAGGAAAACTCATCCAACAATATCATGGACACTGCTGATTGAAAGCAAAGACAACAGTTATCTCCTGAAAAGTCACAAATGGGTTGATTTTGGCCATCAAATGTAGGCAGCTTATCACTTGGATTGGCAGCAGTGGGTCTCTGTGCAACATGAATGATAAACTCAAAGACTGTTGATGTTTGTTATCATAAAATGTTGATTCCAAGCTCCAGCAATGGCTGCTGCATGAAAGAAACAACTCGTAGCCAAGCACACGATGCTTTCACAATAATATTCATGCAGAATTTCATATATCAGTCCCAGTCATACCTGCCATTCATGAGACATGAGTCTATTTGTTGAATTGCAGTGTTATTTGACTTTGAGACTCACAGAAGTCCTACTTCACCAATGCCTTGCTGCATCCATAGGTGATGACGGGAAGTTCTCTCAGTTCAAGAGAATTTTCTCTTTTGTGCCGACTTCACAGAGACATGTGCTAAATGCTCCACCGGTAGTAGAATGTAATCAAACAGCATTCATAAGAAGTTATGCACACAACCTGCACTCCAAGACAGCACTCTCCTTTCATTTTCAACTGAGGAACAAAATGCACACAAATGCCTGGCCACCATCCAATGGTAAGTGTGAAGAAAAAAACATGCCTTGATCTCTAGAACAAAAGACAAGACAATGTTACAATAATCTCAGGTCAGTAAAGTACAAGATATATTACAAATATATTGATCCACTGCAACTGTCTACACTCCTGGACGGTTATTCCTGTCATGCCTTTTGATGCACAGTGCACACTATCAAGAGTTACTCAGCAGCGCACTAGCCAGGCATGCCTAGTCTACACCGTACACAAAACAGACCCATACAGCTCCATTCATCAGCTAATGAAATCACCAATATGATCTTGGTCAGCTTGCAGTCGAATAACTAAAGAGATTAGACCAATTTACCAAATACCTTGCTCTTAACTGCAGAGGTTCAAGTGCATCACAATCAGGCAAACAATGAAATCACACACAATATGATGCCCTGGAGCAGTAAAAGCATAGAAGAGTTGTTAATGCCTCCTGTCGCATGTTACCGGCCATTCTCACCACCATATTTCAGCTAATGACATTTGGTATCAGAATATGTCTAATTTGATGATCAAATCATCAACTCCGTTACGTTGACTGGACAACGCAAGTTTTCTCTGGAGTAGCTTGTATGTCTGTTTGAGTCACCTGGAGACATTGAGATAGAAGAGGCTTTGTGAAGGAGACTTACAGGCTCCTTCAGTCACAGGGTCACTTTATATGTTCAGTTTCACTTTAATTGGATGTTAATCTCATCTCGTGCTTGACATGGGTCATAATTCTAGGCATCAGTGAGCCATATAAATACATCTCGTACATGCTTGTCTCATGATCTTTACATTAAAAAAAAAAGGGCTACTGATACTAGCTGACAATGAAGTGCAGTATTATCTATCACCTTGTTGAACAGTCTACAAAGACTGAGAAAAATGACTGCCAGCAAATTATCATAGAAACATGGGGTGTAATTTCTATTATGCATGTCTACTGAGAATAATACTGGGTCAAGTTGGGAAGAAAGGTTCTTTCAAACCCATGGCATACTGAGGTGACATTTTGATGAGGTCTACCTCAGTTCTCACGGCAGGATCCCAACTGTTCAATCTCAGAGGCTATTTGATACCTTGGTGATCCCCCTCAGACTTCACAAATATTGTTTTAAGTGTCTGTGGCTGGGATTAATACTTACATGTATGTTTGAAATGTGTAAAAATATACACTATGTTAGTACATCCTAGTGTGCCTGAAAGAATGACACCAATGCATGCGAGGTGTGTAAGTAATACATGGGCCTTGCATGTGCTTATTTATCTATTTATTCATTCCATTTTCTTTCAACAGGGTAGCTTACATGGAACTGCTCTTCAAAGGAGCCTTGCAACACATACAAAATACAATTTTAGTAAAAAAAAACACACAAATTTACAGACATGGTAACAAAGAGAAAACACAAACACAAAATTGTAATGAAGAAACTGTACAAGAGTTCTAGTTTCAGTTTTACACAGAGCCATTGAAGAGAAACAAAACAAAAACAAACAACCAAGTCTGGGAAAGATCAAGACACATTCATCTCCACACCAGTACATGTTTTGTCAATCTTCCAGGCACAAGATACATGACACAGGGCATTCACAGTGCAGCCAAATACGGAACATGTAAGTCATGAGATTCTGAAGAACTTTCAGGGAGATTGTGTGCTTTACATTCATATTAATTAGGCAAAAATGATTTCAAAATCAGGAAGATTTTTATATTCCCTTGTCAGGACATTCTGAAGGTCGTTTTCTTTTCCTAAGGGAGCCTGCTTAAGAGACAGAAAGACTTGGCAGGTCTACTTATGTACATTCATAATCCTGTCAATAATACACTGGAGGAATTAGTGGACACTGACATTGTAAGCCATCACTCTAATTTTTTTTTTAACCTAGTCAGCTGGGTAAGATGAACTTCACATAATTTTAATTCCGCAGATTCAGGACATTGGTAACTGGAGTATATGCATGAAAAATAATTGCCTGCTTTTATTTTTGTGCTAGCTTCTAGTTGTGCAAAATCCACAAATATTTCCTCTTTTACAATACCTGATTTCTTTTTTTTTTTCTCAGCAAGGAGTGACAGTCTTTCTGAGAATGGTCTCCCTCATTTATATCTATCACTCTATGTGTTCTGAGCTGATGTGCATACAGAGTAGGCGTAACTGTATATCCCTTTATTCTGTCTCTTTCACAAACCCGGTCTAATTCTAGAGACTATCAACAGAAGGTCTTGGTCACACAAGAATACATGTATTTGCAAATACATGGGAGAACACCTTAGAGCAATTCAAAGGGGAAAAAAGTTGGGCTACAAAAGGATTGGAAGTTTGAAAAGAGTTAACAGCCCTGTGAGGGGTACCTCTTACCCCCCTGATAGCTTAGAGAGAGGGTGGGAATAATACCAAATCTCTGCCCCATTAAGCTCTACCATTGATCAGGAAATAGTTCCCCACTTTAACTGCTCTTAACAAAGATTTATTTACCATTGCCGGAATATTTGTTGGGACAAAGCGTTATCGCGGTCAATTCTGAACCATGAAGTTCAAGGCATACATTCTTTGAGGTATTTTACTTGCACTAATGTGTTTTTACTGGGTCACACCTGCTTGGAGAAAATATATAGTGCAGATATAACTGCATATATATAACTGCATATTTACTATAAACCTGACTGACGCTTCTTGTTTCAAACCAGTTTCCAGTAGATTGGTACAGGGAAATCCACAGAGGCAGAGAAAGACCACAAATCAGTGACATTTCAATCAAACAAGTAAAAATGGTTAGCTTTTGGACTGTCAAGATGTCATCCCATGTGAACTCTTTGAGGTGACATGCAAAACTTGATTTGGTCTACATCCTTGGTAGTCAGTATCACAGCATTCAATGGACAAAACACACAAAGACATACAATACCAAACAATTTGATAATCATCCTAAATAGACAATTTTGGGTATATGGCTTACATAGTTTACTTGAGTATAAGAGTCAATCAGGCAACTACAAAAATGTGTTCATGAGGTTTTTTCCTCAGAAATAAGAGAAATGGAAATAATGTTTTTAATCTGTATGACAAATATTGTACAGAGTTAGAGGTCAAATTGTGTGTGCGCTGCATCATCTGTACTACACAGGAATTTAATAAATTATATCTCTGATTATATGAAACACAACTCAGCATACCAAACAATTCAAAAAGCACTTAAACAACAAAAGTGGACACTCACATTTTCATTGTAAGGCAAACATTTTTCATTTTAAGACTATGTTCCTAAGATTAAAATGACCACATTTTTTTTTCATCTACCTGTACATATGAGAAATTTCTCCAGAAAGGTTTATACTATGACAACGAAGAACAGATGTACATTTGTATATACAGCATTCATATAAATTTACTGGACTCCATCTATACATAATGTGCAAGTACTTGGCATGTGTCAGCAGTAACCTCAGCAGAGTTTATTCAAACTACTAGTACTAGTCAAAGAAAGATGAAACTTCTTTTACTTGACAAGATGAACATAATAATATCATGAACTGCTGTCATTTGACATATTCAAGAATTCATTTTTAACCTCATCATTTATCTTACTTTTGCAGTGTGCAGACTATTAAATGCCTACTCATTTTACTGAAGAGTGCTTTCATTAGGCCCATTGAATACACTTGTTTGGAAAAATCACGATTTTTCTAAAATCGCGACATTTGGGTGCAAGTTGCAAAGCAACTACACCCAAACGCCCTCGAAACATCGCCAGAAAAATCGCCAGCCGGAGTGTGATTTTTTTAAACATCGCGATGTTTGAGGCGAAGTTTAGCAAGTGTAAATCCAAGCTGCAGAAATATTGCGATTTTTCATCACGTGACTTTCGGCATCAGATTGCACCGGGAGTTTACGCGCGCTCCCGATCCCTCTGTTTTTGGAACATGTAGAGAGTACGTCGGCTGCTGACCAGAGTACAGGGTACATGCTGTACAGGTAAACGGCCGATCCTCTGCTCGTGGTCTCTCACCTCTCTGATGAAACTTTATTGTATATGAAAACTAGTAACAAACCTGAAGTTCTCCAACCACATATCATCACCCCATAACGACTTAACAAAATAATGTTCTCCCAGAAATGCTTTGATTTTGGGAGTGCCCATACTGCTTTCGGTACACATTGATTTTGTGGAATACAGGAGTACGTAACAAGTGTCAGTAAAACAATGGTGAGTTCTTGCTGTCGCCTGATGAAATACCAGTCCTAAAAAACGAACCTACTTCTCACTTTCGTCATATCGGCAAAATTTCATGATCCTCCTGATTGCTGCTTTCATCAACTTTCCCATAGTAAGCTGAAGTTTAATACACCTGCTACATATGTGATCTAATATAACAAGCTATATAGTTTACCATAAGTTTACACTCTCGAGAAACACAAATTTATGTGTGCATTGGACTGATAAAATTAAAAAGCCGTGGCTCAACATTGCAACCAGCTAGCTAGCTGTGAGCAAAACAGACTGCACTGCAGTGAATACGAATAGCCCGTGCTTCCACTCGTCTACCGTGTTGAAGAGAGGTAAATTACTCATGCGCACTACTGACCAAAAAATCGCAATGTTTCGTGAAGCTCAAACTTTGCACGCTTTTGCGCAAGTGTAAACGGTGGAACCAAAATATCGCGATTTTAAAAATTGCGCTCTTAGTACGTGTAAATGCGGCTAATGGGAGAATAAAAAAGCTACAGCCTGTAGCTAGCCTGCAAGCCAGGTGAGCTGATCTGAAGTTTCCCACAAATCATTTTAACAGCCAACTACATATACACTGTAAGTGTGACATATGAGTGATGGCCATGGCAGTATATTTTCTATTGTTAATCAGAGGTTGGAATGAAATACTAACGGATAGAAAGAACAGCATAAAGTTCCGATAATAGGTTTTCAACTTGCTGCCAGTCACATCTCTGTTTATGATGGTACATTTTGTAAGACACATTTTAATAGTTCTACTGGGGTTTGTAGTTATCACAACATTTGTGTAGTGCACAACTGTCTGTCAACATGTATCCCTAAATGCTATCAAAATACATTTTATATGATATGTAATATTCTGCATTCACATATATGTAAAACTGCCTTTGTCTGTAAAATCAATATTTACATTTTTGTCTTTTTTATATCTAATTTAGTGTAAAAATGCAAGTGGGTACTGGTCTATGAGTAATTGCCTCCTTTATATCAACAGCATCTCAATACTCATTGCAAAAATTTTGTGAAAGGTTGACCTATCACATTACATGAGATTAAAAAAAAAAAATACTTGAATAACCATGTATTATATCAAGTTTTCAGCATGACAAATGTGACTTTTTGACATTGCACTTCTATGTACTAGAACAATTTGATGGAGGGAGAGCTCTGGAAGCCTCAATCTATTCTACGTGAGTAGGTAATACCAATCACAACGTAGTTCAGACTGCGGTATACGTAGCTTGTTCCTTCCCTACAAAACTGTCCAAAGAGATGGAGACCATCATTTATCAGGGGCTGCTTCATCACAAGTCATCAATTTCATGACTCATCCTGTAGTAAATGAATGGGATACACGATGCAGGTTGGATCAATGGTTGCTGGGTGTGGTCTAGCCTGCTGGAGGAAACAAAACCATGACGGCAGATGGCATGCCATTGATTCTGCATCCCAGACCCACGGATGGATGTACAGTACATTGTCTGTACACACTAGCTACACAAAGCAATTGCACACTACACAAACCAATCCTTCACCTGCCAACTACACATCTCAGATAATATTCGTCGCCGGTCACACGAACCGACGAATCCCTTGACAGGTTTGCGTAAGAATGACAATTCGAGAAAATCGCGTTTGAAGTTAACCCATTGTTGACTTACGGTTGCTACACTTTCATGTCTATAATTTCCAATTATTTTTGTAGTACATCAGACTTCAATTCTTGCTCTAACTTGTGAAGTTTTTATCGAATTGTATTGTTAACAAATAAGCGGGAAATCGTCAAAGAGCTGCATGCATGTATTTTCGGTCTGCAAAGAACGTTGTCATTTTCCATGTGTGTCCATTATGTACATGTACATTGAGCGTTGTTATTGTCAACGCATGTATTACATAGTACGCGCACTGCACGCGCGGTCAATGAACTGTTGAATCTCAAAAACTACACGCAAGTCAATGCGTACTGATTCGTCGGTTCGGTGACCGCGCGTACTAGTTTTCTAGTACGCGCGGTCACCGAACCGTCGAATCGCCTGATTGTTTAACACACGCGTCTATGGGGAAAACAAATAATTTTCACAAATGGAATTACATGCTTCTAAAAAAGTGATAACTACGTAAAAATTACACTGAATTACACACTGAGAATTTCAGAACATGTAGTATGGAATGTCTACTATCGAAATGATTGAAAATCTCAAAATCGAAAATTTGACCCAAAATCGAGTGATTCGTCGGTTCGTGTGACCGGCGACGTATTGTATACCTGTATGTAAAGTATGTGTACGTATATAGGCCTATTGTTTGTTGGTTTATTGTCTTATTTTCTGTGATACTGTTGTAACGTGACACAATATGTACTCTGTTCTATAGTGCCTTGAGTATCTTTTTTAGGTAGAAATGTGCGCTTTATAAGAGTCGCACTATTATTATTATTATGTTGGCCTGTCATTACATGGCTGTGAGATTTTAGTTTAGCTTACTGTAGATTTGAATGTTATTTACTTCTGCTACATTCTAGACTCTAGGCTGATGAAATGTCACACTTGCATCATGCCATTGTATACCATACAACAGTGTGCAGATACGAGATCAAGGCATGATCACTATTAACCCAGTGAGGATAGTTTGATTTTGCTACAACACGCATTTCCCATAGACACCTGCCCGAGAATACTCGGGACTCGTCCTCAACGGGTTAAGTAGCAATTAAGGTTCTTGGTAGCACCAAATAGCCTAAATGGCAGAAATTGCATTTTACATGTTCTGTAAATTGGCCACACAGTCAACACAACAGAAAGAAATGACTTCAGTGAAGCTTTGATAACTCAGGCTGTTTTCACACGTACAGAGAGTGTAATGTGTATAAATGTAAATCCTGATTCTAATGATGCACAACTAGAATCATGATTCAAATTATGCATTTTGGCCATGTGTATACATGCAATCTGGAATTGGGGAGGGTGATGTAAATTGTAATGCCAATCATGATTCAAATGCGGTCCAGGTGTTTTCCGATCACAATTTTCCAGAATTACAGAACGAAACAGTCAGATTGACCTCCAAATCTTGTTCTGAGGGCAGGGTTTACTGTGACCTTTCAACCACAGAAAAACTGTGCTCCTCAAATGCTCACACTGCAGTCAAAGTGCATGCTACTTCCCTCTCAAGAGTGACTGATGAGGACTTGGAATGAAGCCATACCTCCTCTCCTCTCTCTGAAATTCAAAACCGCAGAATCCGTGAAGCCTTCCTCGGTTATGTGTAAGGGACAGTAATTCAAGTTGTAATTGTACACGTAATTGTAATTCAGCATTGCAATCACATAATTCTCAATCCATGTGGGAACAGCCTCAGACTACAAGGAGCACTGCAACATAGAATATAATGCATTCAATAATTTTCTTTATCCATACATGTACAATGTAGGGAGTATATTTTGTTGTTTTTTTGCAGGTAATCCTCTCTTTACAGAAAATATCAATAAGACAAGAGAATGGTTGATGATCATTATTGTTTATAGTGCAGTATCAATATACTGTTATATTAAATGGGTTAGTCAAATACCGGTTAGTGATTGGCTAAACACAGTCACGTGATGGGGGCACATTGGTTATGTTCGCCCATGGGCAGAACATTTTTGTAATGTTCTCCCATGGGAAAACATTTTCACGTAACAAATGACAAACGGTACCAAACGATTGAATGATCATATTTTTCACGCAATCGATAGGATGAATTTGCCTATTCCACACAATGTGAAAAGCAGATGACCGATTAATGATGGTATTTGACTAATTAATCCATATAATATAACAGATGATGATTTTTGTTGTCGGGAACATGTACCAAACGTTCCATCCTCAGGGTGTGAAATGCTATTTTGGGAGGCTATAAGTCCCTCGACTTCGTCTCGGGACTTATAACCTCTCTCAATAGCATTTCAAATCCTTCGGGTGGAACATTCGGTATGTTCCCTCCCCCGCCAGTCATCATCTACTGTATACGCCGAATATTTCGCAAGGTTTTTATTTTCGCGAATTTCGCAAGTCAGGTGCTATTCGCGAAATTAAAGACACACGAAAATATTGACTCTGATCCCGATATGAATGTGCCGTACGCGTGTTCACTTTTCCGTTCAGTACAGGACTCCACGATCGCGAATTTAACCACTCGCAAAATCGTCGGGAATTCCCGATTCGCGAAAATTTAGACTTGCGAAATATATGGCGTATACAGTATATAATAGAACTGTTTTTTGGTGCATGGTTGATATTATTGCCCCAAGGGATCTCAACTCCATGCTATGACCAAAGGAGCTTGCTCCAAGGGTCATACGTAGCATGGAGTTGAGATCCCGTGGGACAATGATATCAACCATGCCCTGAATAAAAGCAGTCTATATCTGTTCTTTATACCCTGAAATAAACTAAAATTAAATCTAACTTGGCCAATCGCGATTGCGCTAGCAAGTTCACATATCGTGATCATCAGGTGCTACTAGTATTGCACAGTGATTGTATTGTGAACAATGCAGCACTTGGCCATGGCCCTGGGATGTAAACGCAAGCATTTAACCAGTAGGTAGTCTGTGTTTCATATACTGTAGACCTCTACACCAAATAAAACTAATTGAAATTGCCTTTACTGATTACATAAATGTCATGTTGCACATCAATGATGGCAGTGGTCCCTACAGCCAGCTGCGACAGAATTCCTAGCTGTAACATTTATCCAATTACACATACTGTCGTACATGCTTTGAATTGATTGTAAGCGTTTTGGGCCTTGTGGGAAAAGCGCACTATAAATAATAGTAATAATAATAATAATAAAAATAATTCACACACTACGAATTATACAACTAGAATCAAGGCACTAGTTCTAGTAGAATCTACAAGTACACTGTACAATGTTTTACAGATTGTAGAAAGAGTTGTTGTCTGTCTGCGATGGACTTTACACACAAAAGCTAAAGGCCATGCCAGAGGGCCTTCGCTCTCACCACTTATTCAATCAACACCAACTTTCAGAATACAGCAATGAATATTTGTTCCCAAAAACAAAACAATACAGAAACAAGTGACACAGCTGTTATTGGTATACATTGACCAATTCTGGAAAATTAAGAAATATTACACAGATGGCCATTCAATCCAGGAAATCTGATGATACAATCTAAATTTCAGTGAATTTTATTTGCTGTATCTTTAGATGATTACATTCACTTATCAGTGGCCTTCCGGTGAATCAGAAAATGAAGTTTGCTTCAGTCTTAAGCTGTCTCATGAAGGCATATAAAACTCTCTGCAGCAACACATCTATATGTTATACCTTTGACAGTAGGCCCATTTACACTTGCTTGGAAAAATCGTGATTTTTCTAAAATCGCGGCATTTGGGTGCATGTTGCTAAGCAACTACACCCAAATGCCCTCGAAACATCGCCAGAAAAATCGCCAGCCGGAGTGCGATTTTTTGAAACATCGTGATGTTTGAGGCGAAGTTAGCGAGTGTAAACCCAAGCTGCAGAAATATCGCGATTTGTCATCACGTGACTTTCGGTATCGGAGTGCACCAGGAGTTTACGCGCGCTCCCGATCCCTCTTTGGAACGTGTAGAGAGTACTTCTGTCAATGGCCAGAGTACTAGTAGAACACGGTACAGTGTACACTAAACGGCCGATCCTTGATCGGCTCGTGGTCTCTCACCTCCCTCTCCCTGATGAAACTAGTATGTGAAAACTAGTAGCAAACCTGAAGTTTTCCAACCACATATCATCACCCCATGATGACTTAACAAAATAATGTTCTCCCAGAAATGCGTTGATTGTGGGAGTACCCATACTGCTCTCGGTATATGTTGTTTGTGAATACAGGAGTACGTAACAAGTGTCGGTTAAACAATGGCGAGTTCTTGCTGTCGCCTGATAAAATACCAGTCCAAACTTCCAAGTCCTACTTCTCACTTTCGTCATTTCGGCGAAATTTCATGATCCTCCTGAATGCTGCTTTTATCAACTTTTCCATACTTAGATGAAGTTTTACACACCTACTACGTATGTGTTTTACCGTAAGTAAACACTTGAGAAACACAATTTATGTGTGCATTGTACTGATAAAAAGCCCTGGCTCAACGTTCCAACCAGCTAGCTGTGAACAAAATATATTGCACCGCAGTGAAAACGAACAGAATAGTGCGCGCTTCCACTCAGCTACCGTGTTGAAAAGAGGTCAATTACACATGCGCACTACCGACCAAGAAATCGCGATGTTTCATGAAGCTCAAACTTCACATGCTTTTGCGCAAGTGTAAACGGTGGTACCAAAATATCGCGATTTTAAAAATCGCGATGTTAGTAGGTGTAAATGCGGCTAGTCATTGCACTTTCAGTCAATGCTTTGACTACCACGTGAAGGCAGACACTACCCTAAACCCTTTGAAGACTAGTCTCAAGTAGTCTTGGCCTGGGGTGAATGGGGAATGTGTGTTATAATATGAAAATCAGTCTGTCTCCAACAGGTTAATTAAGACATATATATAATTTCCTCGCTAAGTAGCCACTTCAGAAGAGTCCATCAATAGAACATTCATTAAGCAAGGCAATAATATGTACTTGAACATGTCTCAAAGCTTAATTATTTGAGTACATGGTGTAAGCAAATAATTCTTACCATATAATCCACTATCAGACATTTTGTATGTTAAAATTTTGTTGAGTTTCTTTGAAAGAAAGGGTAATCATATTAAATGTACACAAGACGTGATTTTATCAAGCCACATGTCATGCAAAAGCCCTTAAATAGCTTGCTCAGTCTGGCATTACGAACCAGCTTTTGAAAATAAATTTGCACTGTATATCTTAGTGAAAGAAGATGTGCCACAACACTCCTTTGAAATACCAGGAACTGAATAAAGGTGAAGAAAAATGTCAGACTACATGGACAAAAGATTTTCACCTTTTGGAAGCACTGTGTCCCACTCACAGTCACCCCTTCCACACAATCTGCGCTGTATCTCAGAAATTCATGACTTGATTTCAGTAACACATACCACGTGGTGTGCAAGCTATAGTATGATTTGAATATGCAGTTGTAGTTGATAACACACTTCTACAGCATAACTTACTTCCTAGAACCAGAAGATCAGTAACTCAATTAGGTTGATGTACTCCAATGGACAAAATAGCTGAATATAACATGCAGTTATCTGCATACCTTATCTGGTAGGATTAAGAGCCTGCCTAGGGAAAGGCACTGAAAAGCATACAGAAATCAATAAAGATCTTACCGTACTTAATATTATACTCTTGTCTGACATGCTATGTGGATTCCTTATAAGGATAGCTAGGTGAATATTCTGAAAAACCTATGGAATATGATTCCACTACATGATTCCACAAGTCAGAAATATCATAATTGTGTTTTAAGAATAATCTCACAAATTTGTCTCAATGTGGACAGTTTCTAAATCTGAAGAACAGCAATATTTCTTACATTCACTTAATTCAGACTATGGTTCATCATATTTGAATCAGAAATAAAGTTCATACTGTACCATCATTGATGACAGAGGAAAATGCTCTTTCAACCACGCAGGCTCATTCATCGTGCACTCTCCACTAGCAATGAGATTTATAATATGAAAAATTCAAAGTGTCTGTGTCTGATTTTGATGTAGTAATAGTTTGGCTGACCAGCTGCATGTTTTCCTTGTGGTCACCAGGAGTATAAGACCCCGTTTACAGTGCGAGGCTCGGCCGCGGCTGAGCCCGCCTTCATTTCGGTGTAAATGCGCAAAAGGCCAAATGCGGGGTCAAAATTGGCCACGCATTTGGTCTCGCTCTAGAGGTGGTCTCGGCCGCGGCCGAGCCGCGGCCGAGCACCACTTTTTCTCAGTGTAAACGCAAACTGGGCCAAATGCGCGGCCAATTTTAGTCTGGCTTCCAAACCCTCTGCCTGTACTATTTCGCTATTCAGGATATTAACCCCCTCAACGTCGAAAACTAGTATAGTTTAAGGTGGTTTTGTCCTGCAAAGGATTTTTCCTTCAGCAAAGGCCTTTGCCCGAACTGAGACTTTGTCGCCACAGAATTCAGTTGGCAAAGAGTCTGAAAACCAGACTATACCAAATTGCGTTTGTTTACAAGCAGAGCGCCACTACGACAAAATATTGAAAGGTGTAAACGGACAAAACTGCAGGGCTCGGCCTTGCAATTGATGCTGGGCTCAGCCGTGGCTCGGCCCAGCCCCACACTGTAAACAGGGTCTAGGATAGTTGACAAAACTGCACCACTTCAGTGGTGAGCATTCACTGCCGAGCTAAGAGCTAACATAGTTATAAAATCACTTATGTCTGTGACTATTATGACAATGTTATAGGATTTTAGCACAGTTGTCAGGCAACTGTCACCCAAATGTTGTAATGGTTGTAATGTCATGCTTTTCACTAGTACCGTAGCATAAATATTACCACAGCTGGAATCTCAAACACACAGACAGGCTTACTTTTTTAATGAATAGACATTTGATATTTTGCCTATTTTGTTTATAATGCATAACAAACAACAATTATCAGAAAAGTTAAAAACCAAACCATAGTCTATGTACAGTGTGTGCTGTTATATTAAGGAGATTTTATACATGGAGTTCCAACTGGCTGTAATTATTCAAACACTTGTCAGATTTCTATTGATGTACAAAAGAATTCCACAGGTGCACTTGTGCCTTTGATAATCGATGTTTGGCGCCGCCGTCTTGCTGAGCAATCTGAAGATTTATTTTGAACGTTATCATAATGTTGGCCATATTTTGCCTATTTATTCATTAAATGAAATGAAATTTCACTTAATGATAAAGCATGTAAAACAAAAGTCAATTCCGTCCAGAAATTTGCACAAAAGTGTAAATCAGAGCTGTATCATGTGAAAATGTTTAAAACTGTACCATCCTGGAAAGCTGGTTTTATCACTTTTCAGCTTGATTTCCCCAATTAAGAGTAATATGGAATAATCTTCAAGTATAATTCTTTATTGATAGATATATCAGAATAGTGCCCACATATGCCCAGTCGAGTAATTTTCAGCTTTATTTCAGCATTTTTTGCTCAATTTCTGTTCGCGCATCCTCGTGTCTGTACCACCTACCTTTTATTAAGAAGGGGTAGCGAAAAGTTATTACCATCACAAGGACATATCTTCCTTTGAAAGTGGCTGGTGATTATTCAATGAGACACTAATCAATTGTCTTCCTATCTGTAAGGTAGCTCCAGTTTAGCACATACTTCAAATATTTCTTAGTGGCGGCATCAAACATGAGATCAAAGGGAATAAAACTGTTGTTACTCCATGTATAAAACCTCCTTGGTTATATTCAACACCTTGGGGTTTGTGATATCCAACTGTGTCTTTGCTTTTGTAGAATTTTATTTTGACTGCTCATTGCAAAACAAAAAATGCAGATTCATGGATACTAGGTGAGCCACAGGCATGAGAAAATTCCTCTTATTCAGACAAGGTATGTTATTTCTTAGAGTAAGGACTTGAACAAAAATCAGACATAAACCTGAATACAGTCTCTGGTCAAAGTCTTACCTGCTGATACAGCTGCCATGCATAAATGACTTCCCAACGCTTGAGAAGTAGGTCCCGCAATAGGGCCAGTAATTGGGCAGTGCGGTTGGAGATGGAACGTGGTGGTCCAAGCCGCAGATTGCAGGTAGACTCACCACCTGACACATGGTATTCAGCAAACATTTCTGTCATATTCAACAATCACTCTCTAATGACAGAGTTTCAGTTCAAACTAGTCACACTAATGCTTGCAATGCTGACTTCACTGAGTTCTGCTTTAAAAGTGATGGCATCCGTTGTGGCAGAAGGCCAAATGTACAATGATATGTTCAGATATGCCCAACATGCAGCATATGACTTCTCAGTCACAACTGAGCTCAACAACCAATGTTAGTACATGTCTTTACCATGACATAAAAGTGTCCCAGTCTAGGTTGTCCACAGCAATCGAGGCACAAACTATTCAGGGAAAGCATAACATTTCCATTCTTCTCTCACATGTCTTTCTTTGTACGCTTTCCATTAACAGCATGCTAGCTAAAGAATCCCGTTGTAGATGACACATGACTGTCTATCAGACATAAAAATGAACAGTCTACATTTTACAGTGAAGGTTTATACTGTACACACGAAAAATATTTCCACAAGGAAGATGTCGTGCAAGAATAGAACATATGAACAACACAAACAAAATAACACTGGTCTTTATATGATCCTTATCGTCAAAGACCATGAATGCTGCTTCTCCAAGCCTCCGTCAAACTAAACTTTTCTTGTGATGAAGACATCACATTACATTAAACGAGTTGGGTAAACAGATCCCACACATAGGATGTAGGTCAATACGGCTCCATACATGTTGTGTTCTTGTTCTCTCACAGTTCAATCAAATGACTTCCTTCCAAATTGTGCACAAATCAACCAGGATGATCCATAACATGATCTATAGCATAAAAAATCAGAGTGAAGTAGAAACACATAGAGATCCCTATATCAGGCTATAGAAGACAGGTTCTTGTGGTTACAGGATGTAAAATACAATGCATCTCCTTCCCCGTTCTCAAACAGAGCAGACTTTAACACAAAGTCAGTGACACAGAATTCTGCATTGTGTCCATGAACTTCAGTGAATATCACTGAAGCAAAACCTCCTCTTCCACTTGCGGTAAAACAAGTCAGTTTAATACACAGTCGCATCCAATATATCTGCTCTTCATATCACTAGTCCTTCACTATTTTGACAAATATATGAAGCATACGATGAGGTCACAATGAAATACACTCAATCAAATGCAAAATCTTCTTACTCTCGGACAAAAATCCTCCTGAGATGCGCATGTATTTGTCCATCCGTTTTGACTGTACGGCTGAAGTAACGTCTCAATTGTGTATGTCCACTCAATCCAATCAAACTAATCTGATTCACGTGTTGGAATTCCTGCTAAATCTGCCTGTCTACCTTTCCAATATTGACAGAGATCCTTTAGAGCAATGTGGATGTATACACAATAGAATTCACAAAATCACAGATGCTCTGATACAGTGCATACAAACACTGTCAGTGGGAGGTTCATGCGAACAGCTGGCATGATGGAGCAGGGGAAACCCATGCACACAGGAGTGGAGGCAGTTGGTCAAATTAACATCTTGATGCCATGCGGCCATTTCCAGCATCCATTTGAATACAAGATGACGGTCATCACAAACATCACCATCACATTTTGGCAATATCCATCCAGAGGAATTCTAAGATGAAATTGATATAATTTTGTACATGATATTACAATCTCTACTCACAGGCGACCAGATAGGACAGATCCTACCGATGGTACCATAAACTCGTGAGGAGATATGCTGTGCTTTCCTTTCCACTCTTCCATGCCTCTCTCTTTCTCTCTCTCAGCTTCTGCCTGCCTGCGTCAGCGACCAACTGTGAATCTCATTTTCTATGCCTCTGCATGCTTCCATCTGCTACAGTATCTAACCAACCAGACTGCTGCTGTATGCATGGCACAACATCCCAAGTTCAGGTGTAATTGAAGTGTAACTCAACACAACAGCAGCTGTCCAATGCAAGGAGTGAAAATTGATTCCAACCACACATAGATGAGTAGTATGATGGGTTCAGTCAACTTATCCTACATGAGTTATGAGCCCTTTACCACGACAAAGGACTTGTTTTCAGACAGTCATCCAGACGAGTGTGACCATATGCTCATTTTGATGGGAATTTACAGGTATGCACAGATAGAGGCAGCTTCTTCAAACTCAATCATGCATCAAGGCTTGGTTTTATGTTAGTTTCAATGAAGTGTAAAGAATAAACACTTTGCTATGAATGCACAAAAGCTACTTGTATTTAGGAGGGAAAATCTACCGCTTACTTTATACACGAGTATGCTCTTCATTTGTCTATACATCAATATGCTTTGCTTTTATTTTTTATTGAAGGGTGTCACTAAATCAGCTCTCTCAACAAGGTCACAATATTAAGGATTAATTAGCACTCTCAGCTCAACACAGTAAAAGCATGTAAACACTATCAACACAGGTATGGGAAAAGGTGCATTGTAATATCAACAGCCCACTTAAATTCCTTTCCTGAAAGGTTTCTATACGTTCATCCGATTATCAGATTTAGTGTGGAGGTGTTTTTTTTCCGTTTTTTTTTTTTGTATCAGTAGGTTAAAAAGAGAAATGCAGCCTGCTTTGTAAAAAAACACAAAAAATGGAAAAGCATATGGTTGCCTTATCCAAACGAAAAACAAGTATGATATCAATCAATAAACTGGTTTACCAATATATTCCATTTAATCTAGGCCTACCTCACAGACATAAAAGGTTGTTCCTGAAAACCAAAAAGCTTGTCTGAAGC
The DNA here is from genome assembly GCF_964275005.1 of Diadema setosum. Classification (NCBI taxonomy): domain Eukaryota; kingdom Metazoa; phylum Echinodermata; class Echinoidea; order Diadematoida; family Diadematidae; genus Diadema; species Diadema setosum. The sequence continues at coordinate 15,257,532 of NC_092690.1, read as the reverse complement.
TTATCCACCATGCGTGTACACTGACTTCAAAGTATTAAAATGCATTCATGAGTTTATACAAGGGGATGACATAGCTGGTTATCAGCATTCTGAGGTAAAATATCCATGAATTCAGAGACTCTGGTGATGTGCTTGCTTCATTTAAAGTTTCTACTATCACCTTTGCACAAAATATTGCAAGGCTTCTAGAGCACCTAATCATTGCTCAGCATCACTATATTCTCTGTAAAGTTACACTATTTTATATTTTCATGTACTTGAATCTCTGAAGTGCTCCTGGATTTATGATTATAGTCTCAACCACCAGGTGGATAAGACAGATCCAAGAAATCTATCACATGAGGCCCATTTACACTTGCTTGGAAAAATTGCGACGTTTGGGTGCAAGTTGCTAAGCAACTACATCCAAACGCCCTCGAAACATCGCCAGAAAAATCGCCAGCAGGAGTGCATTTTTTTGAAACATCGCAATGTTTGAGGCGAAGTTAGCGAGTGTAAACCCCAGCTGCAGAAATATCACGATTTTTCATCACATGACTTTCGGTATCGGATTGCACCGCGAGTTTACGCGCGCTTCCGATCCCTCTTTGGGACGTGTAGAGAGTACGTCGGTCATTGGCCAGAGTACTGGTACACGGTACATGCTGTACAGGTCTAAACGGCCGATCCTTGATCGGCTCGTGATCTCTCACCTCCCTCACCCTGATGAAACAACAGGGTGTAGTACATGAAAACTAGTAGCAGACCTGAAGTTCTACAACCACGTATCATTACCCCATGATGACTTAACAAAATAATGTTCTCCCAGAAATGCGTTGATTTTGGGAGTTCCCATACTTCTCTCGGTATTATGTACATTGTTTGTGGAATACAGGAGTACGTAACAAGTGTCGGTAAAACAATGGTGAGTTCTTGCTGTCGCCTGATAAAATACCAGTCCTAAAAAAACGAGCCTGCTTCTCACTTTCGTCATAATATTGGTGAAATTTCATGATCCTCCTGAATGCCGCTTTCATCAGCTTTCTCATACTTAGATGAAGTTTTACACACCTACTACATATGTGATCTATATAGCAAGCTATGTAGTTTTACCGTAAGTTTACACTCGAGAGAAACGCAAATTTATGTGTGCATTGTACTGATGATAAAAAGCCCTGGCTCAACGTTCCAACCAGCTAGCTGTAAACAAAATATACTGCACTGCAGTGAAAACGAACAGAAAAGCGCGTGCTTCCACTCAGCTACCGTGTTGAAAAGAGGTAAATTACACATGCGCACTACCGACCAAAAAATCGTGATGTTTCGTGAAGCTCAAACTTCGCAAACTTTTGCGCAAGTGTAAACGGTGGAACCAAAATATCGTGATGTTAGTAGGTGTAAATGCGGCTATCATCTGCATGTGATATTTTTTAATCTATAGGCCTATGCATTATTGCTAAAATCATCTTAAATGATGTTTGTACGAGACTTTACCAGGTACTATCAAGTGAAGTAACATGGATATTGAAATGCATGCAGTCTCATAGATAGCACTTTATATGTCAATTGTTCACTGTAGACCATAGTAAGGCTCTTAAATACCAATAGAATCTTTCTATAAAATCTCATCCTAGGCCAAGAAGCCAGGCTATGTATTATATTGTGGGCTAGGCCTTGTTTGGTCTCATGTAGCAGACCCCAAACTAACACTGTAGTCAGGTGTTTAAAGTATGTCAAGAGAGGCGAGGTGGCAAGAAGAATGAATGAGCACTTACCTCTAGCAGGGACATTGTACGTTTTGTGGAAAAGAGAGAAAGCAGCACAGACAGATGTGGCAAGGGATACCTGTGTGACTAGCTGTGTAGAGCCACAGTCAAGTGAGTGGCAACACAAATCTATCTTTTCATTTCTCTTCAGTGGTTGCTAGGTTTGACTAGCATCATAATGTTCAGTTTGTTTATGTGACAAGCAATGTATGCCTGATACTACAGGCTATTGATCTCCAGGCAAAAGGAAAATTAAGGATGCAATAGATTAGTGTGAGGAAAACTTGAAACACATCAATTGGTTGAATTGGACATGACAAAACGCTGTCCCAGAAAGCTGTCTGATCTGTTCATGCCTATCCTCCTCTCAGCTCCAGGATGAGTCATCACTATGAATGAAGGAGGTGTGTCTATTACATCTCATTAGACCATGACCTATAATAATGTCACTGACTTTTCACTGACTGCTGGCTGAAGACAGAACAATCACTCAATGAGTCTGTCATGCTGCTCATGTTATTTTCACTCCATCCCTACATACATGCACTACTGCCTATTGAACAGCCCCCAGTTTTTTACCTTCTCATTTCCTAAAGAGAGTTATGTATCATAGGTCATGCAAGTGAAATAAATGTATAGATACAAAGAACTGCATACTGCAGTATACAGTGGTTTGTGTTGTTTCAGAACAGTTTTTTTGCCTTCACATTTCCTAAAGAGTTATGTATCATAGGTCATGCAAGTGAAATAAATGTATAGATACAAAGAACTGCATACTGCAGTATACAGTTCACCCAGTTTCACATTCACATCAAGTATCTTTTCTTGTCGTTTTGTTGATTACCTTCTCCAATTCAGCACCTACAAAATTAGGCCAAATGCACTCACTGTTCTGAACCAACACAAACCACTGTCAGGAATCACACAGTTTTAAAATATGTCTGTATAACTAATCAACAAACAATTTTATAATTTAATTATTTTACTACTAGGTGGAAAACACTCAAGTTTATAAGTGTTCATGTAATTGGATGTAGTTTCTATGACAACTGTAAAATGGTTAATCAATCAAAATATCTGGCCTTTTGTGCCATCAATATACTACCTTAAAACATGGTGAGGTATGTTACATAAAATATGAGTACAAACTGATAGTGAAAAAGTTCAGCATTCAAAGCAATCTTTTTTTCATATCTGTGATAACAATCAACAACTGATAATGTAAACATCAAAAGAATATTTGTTGATTTTTTTTTTCAGCAGTACATTACACTGACAAAGTATATCCCTACTCGGCGGGCCATATTTTGGCATCATTTCCATGTATGCTTTCAGCTCTCAAAACATACCACTGAGTAGATAAGATGCAAGAATCATGTTCTGCAGTCCTAACTTTATTAAAATGCAGACAGAAGATCGAGTCAGCAACACCAACATTTAGGAATTGCACTGAGATGGTGGGTTCCACACAGTATGAGTGTCCCATCAAGTAGGTCTACTTCAAACAGTATTGTCATGCACTGAGTTTACAATGATTGTATTCCCTGAATTATTCTTAGATCATGCAAAAGAAACAATGGTTTGGGATAAAGAGTTTCAAACAAACATTTGACACAAAGAAACATGTGAATGGCTGTGAAGCATACAGTACACGTTTTTACAGCTACAGCCACACTATGCATCAGTACATGCAGAGGCAGAGTTATGTTGAGATAAATAATGTATGAAAATGCCAACACTGTATGGCACACTCCACATGCCAGACGGGGTGCATATTATGTACTCATGATGTGTGATAAGACTCGTACATGTACCTCATAACACAAAATGATATTTACAGTAACAATCTCCACAAAGTTTGCTATTTCAATATATTTTCTCTTCTCCTGAGTGTAAATAGAAGTGTTCAAAACTTAGGTGGCTTCATGGTGACATGATCAATCAAGCTATCTAGCCTGGAGCATGCATTGGTCAGGGCTGTACACTGTATAGTCACTCATATGGTATTGTGTATACTAAAATACATCAATGCATGAACACAAGGACAACATTAGGTATGGTGTTTAAGATTTCACCAGATTTGAGAAATTTGTGAAAATCAATCCATAGCAAAGTATAATGACATTTGTTACAGTACTCTGAGACTTTTTATCCCTAAACAAAAAATTATTTACATACATTTGTACCATCTAATAGAAGTAATGATTATGGTAAATTCAGTCTTACAGTAAAACAAACTGGTTCATTTAAGGACGTTCCTCAGTTGAGTTTGTGCGCATCCTAGCTGCGCAGGTGTCAGTGACGTAACAAAGAGCGTAGATGCGCACGCACGAGTGATGAGCTGAGCAGTAGCTGAGCTGAGCAGCTGCTAATAGATCGAGCTAGAGTGTGGTATATGTGTACGTACGGATACCCGACAGCTCCCCACCGCGGCCGCGCCGGGCAGCCGCGCTGGGCGGCCTCGCTCGGCTCGTGTGCCGACTGTACGCGTTACAATCTGTACATACCACGCAGTTCAGCGGTTCAGCGGTCCGAGCCGCATATACATGGTCATTGTAGCACAATACTGATTGACTGAATTGCGAAGCTTGGAAGTGGAACAGAGCTGTTTCCATTTTCAATCCATAGATCTGTTTTGTGACATGAAGTTCATTATCCGGTCATCAACATGGTGCTAAGGTGCCAAGGGTGCTAAGGTGCTAAGGGTGCTAAGGTACCAAGGGCCTATAGGCCCTAGTCGGGGTCTAAGGCTCACTAGTCTATTGGACTAGGTGTTAAAACAACAACAACAACAACAACAACAACAACAACAACAACAACAATGACAACAACAACAACACAAGCATATGACACACATTTCATCTTTAGGTCTAGCAGCTAAAACAATCTGAGTGTCTCTGTTAAAATCTAAATTAGATCTAAACTTGTCATTACTAGTAATACAAAATATTGGGGGGTTTTATTTTTGGTTACAAAATACAAGGTCACGAAAGTGTTATCAAACAAGACTATTCATCACTTTCACCATTCACATATATATATGTTTTTTTTTTTTTTTTCGCTACCAAATCTGGTGTAACAAAAGGAGAATCATTTTTTATTTTTTTTTTTTTTTTTGGGGGGGGGGGAGGTACTTCTCCATAGCTTATACAACACGCACTTTACCAACCACTGCAACAACCAACACATGCAATCTACAATTAACGTCATTGTATTAAGATTTGATTTTCATTTGGAGGACCGTCAGACTAATGCCAAAACTCCCATTTCCTTATATTTATTCTTCTTCCTGCATTATCACTTTTTGTACATGGTTACAGCAAGTGGGTAAAACAAAAAAACAAGCGTGCATATCAATAATATGGAGTTTTCCACGCTTGCATCCACATTATGGCTGTGGAAGGGAAATGATACCAAAAACGCACATGGACCTTTCTTTCTGAATATTTTTCACCATATCACTGCAATTGTGACATGTTTTTTTTTTTTGTGTGTGTGTGTGTGTGTGTGGTTTTTTTTTTTTTTTTTTTATAAAGAAAATGGGGTTTCGAGTGAACCGCATGAGATTCGTGCAGCCTAGCAGGGTATATCCCTGCATTGGTTCCTGATCAGATTTGGGGGTCTTACGATGATTTCCGTCGCAAGGAGGCTCTGCTAGCACTAAAACGAGCACATGAACCCCCATTTTTACAATTCTTCTGCATTAAGTAACCCTTCTTCTACAATTTCATAAAGTTTCGTAAAATTGACATGGGTTTTGAATGTACAGCATGACATTCACGAACCCCACCTATAATCAGGACACCATCGAGAGGTTTATAACCAGATTTTGGGGTCCGGTGAGGTGATTTCTATCATCTGGGGATGCTGCCAGCACAAAAATTAGGACATGAACCCCCACTTTTTATTGTTTTTCTGGAATTAGTAAGCCTTCTTCTATAATTTGGCAAAGTTTCGTGAAAATGACATGGGATTTGAATGAACAGCTAGCATAAGTTTTATGAACCCACTTGTCAGGGTATCCCTGCATAGGTTCTTGACCAGATTTTGGGGACTTACGATGATATATGTCGCATGGGGGCGCTGCTAGCACAAAAACGAGCACATGAACCCCCACTTTTAATTATTTTTCTGGAATAAGTAAGTCTTCTTCTACAATTTGGTGAAGTTTCGTGAAAATGACATGGGTTTTGAATGTACAGCATGAGATTTATGAACCCACCCTGTCAGGGCGACCCTTATGTTCCTGACCAGATTTGGGGGTCTTACGTTGGTATATGTCGCATGGGGGCGCTGCTAGCACAAAAACGAGCACATGAACCCCCATATTTCATGGTTTTTCTGGAATAATTAAGCCTTTTTCTAAAATTTGGTGCAGTTTCGTGAAAATGACATGGGTTTTAAATGTACAGCATGAGATTTATGAACCCACCCTGCCAGGGCGTCCATGCGTAGGTTCCTGACCAGATTTTGGGGTCATACTATAGTATATGTCGCATGGGGGTGCTGCTAGCACAAAAACGAGCACATGAACCCCCACTTTTGATTGTTTTTCTGGAATAAGTAAGCCTCTGTCTACAATTTGGTAAAGTTTCGTGAAATTGACATGGGTTTTGAATGTACAGCATAAGTTTTATGCACGTTGTCCTTTTGCTCACCCCTAACAGAAAACGTCGATGAGAAGGATTTGAGAGATTTCGGTGTTTTCTGCCGCGTGAGGGCGCTGCTTGCTGAAGAATGAGAGTGTAAACCCTAACTTTAAAACCTTTTCCTCGTTTTGGGTACCCTTTTCTGCAATTCTTGCAAATTTGGAGAAAATAACGTGGATTTTGAAAGAATTATGGGGATTTACGTTTGTCATTGCAGATTTTGTTGCCAATCATGGTCTTGATCATGTAACGCTATCATTTTGGTACAGGACGGCAGATTAGTCATATGTAGAAGAAAAACAAGCACATGAACCTATGATTTTATTTACATATTTGGGCTTCGGATGGGTCAAAGTTACGGTATGGAAAGTTTCAAGAAAATGACATGGATTTCACTTTAACTGAGGAACGTCCTTAAAGGCCATATGACTCAAGAACACAGCTTAAAGTTCCAGAAAAATCATATCTCATCAATTTTGTACTGTATGTCAAGCGTGCTAGTAGTGTCACTCTAAATTGGTGTATAGGCCTATACGGTCAAACCTGTCTCAGTAGATGCCTGCCTGATATGACCTTTTTCATCTGGCCATTGACTCAACTGTGCAATATCAAGGGCAGATCCAGAAATTCAAAAAAAAAAGGGGGGGGGGGCAAAATATTTTTGGTGCCACTTACAGGTTTCATAGGCTGACAAGTGAAAAAAAAAACAAAAAAACACTTCAGTGCCCAATTTTTCCGTTCCTCATGCCACTTCTGTGTTTCATCGGCTGACAAGCAAAAAAAAAAAAAAAAAAAAAGCTTCAGTGCAATTTTCCGCTGCCACTACAATCAGCTGACAAAGACAATTTCTTCAAATATTAAAGGGGGGGGGGCCTGCGCCCCCTTTCATTTTGTTCTTCTTATTTCTTTTGTTTAAAAAAAAAAAAACAGGGTGCATCCCCCTCTGGATCCGCTTATGAATACCTTCTGGCACATCAGTTGCTTTCACACTCATGTACCTGAAATTAATAGTTTACAAAAGTAATTTTGGTAACATGATGCAAAAACATCATCTCTTGTGTGTGGACACAGAAAAAAATTATTCATTCTTGTAATACACATTGTGATGCCAATCTCTGTCCTGCTTATATTATATTTTTTTGTATACACCATGTTTCGACAGACCTTCCCCAAATAAGGAGAGAGCAAGGGGAAACATCTTAACCTGTTGAGGATGAGTCCCGAGTATACTCCGGCAGGTGTCTACGGGAAATGCATGTTGTAGCAAAATCAAACCATCCTCTACGGGTTAACAGACACACACTGAACACCTTCTCTGGGTAGGTTTCCATAACAACCTACCCATTCATGCATGAAGAGGGGTGTCTACTGACAGGCCCCGGATGCGACTACAGTGCTGGCCGCTGCCAAAGCATAGCATGTGTTCATGATCCCGACCCCGTAGATCAGTGGTTACAATCCACGCACGTGATCAGCGCGCTGTGTTTCATTCTGTCTGAACTATTGCACAGTGTATCAGCAGAATGTTATTATGAGAGCTTCTTCACCCGTTCCTTATGGGAACCTGGTATACAAAGTTCCCATGGCATCAACTGATATACCAGTTTCTCAAAATGTTGACGAGAGTGCCTGCTTTAATGGCCTAAAGTCATGTTTATTTGTGCTTTGCTGCCCAGAAAAATAACTTTGACAGAAAGTTTCTTCAATCAATATCTGTTTTCTTTCTGTATGAAATTCAATTGTATCATTTATTTATCATGTATTATTTGCTTATTTGCACAAGCTCTATTCATACTTCACACCTGATCAATACTTTCATCATTTGATGGCACATGTAGTTGACCATGGAAAGGGGATACATGTACTGCTTGACTGCTTTTGCACAGGTGGATTACCAACTTGTCCATTCTCGATCGACCTGCAAAAAGAATCTTGTTTTTGGTCAGATATTTTTCTGACAAACTGTTAAAAGCTACTGAAATCCTTACTTCTGATTGGCTGAGAGCAAATTTGTCCAACAACTTTGTTAGACAAATCTAACACTTCATGAAATGCCCCCAGGTTAACAGAAGGATTGTCAGGATGTTGTCACAGTAATGTTGGGGTATTGTCCTAGCTAGCCTATGGTAGAATTTGGCACAAGTTACTCAGTAACTTCTGAACTAGGACTATTCAAAACACAGCCCCCCCCCAAAAAAAAAAAAAAAAATCCGCATACACGTGTACAGGAGACATAAGTACAACAAAAGCTCTAAAATCATATGTGCCACCAACATGTCTGTTGTGGTCATCAGTCCACAATGCCCATATTTTTGTTGTTTCTTTGAAGCTATTTCTTACAGACAAGTTTGACTTTAGTGACAATTCTCACATCATCAGATTTATAAATTACTCAATACAATATTTGCAAAATAAAATGGTAAAGAATATAAGTGCTCACTTCATCAAACTTCCATGGAGAAGGGATACAACACAGACACCACATCTTGAGACACTGATCACAACCAGTAGATGAATAAGGTCTTACACCAATAGCTGTGTGCTGACGATGCTGCAAGGTTCACCACAATATTCCACTGAACTTTGCCCTCACTGTATTTCTTTTTGAAAATATTACTATCTCAATTCATGCAGATAGTAATGAATGAAAGCTCCCTTGCCTGAAGACGATATCGTCCATGTATGCTTAGTTTCTGTTCCCAAACATTATACTGTTGTTTCCTGCTCACTTTCACTCTGTACAAGTATACCGCTGTCAGGTATGACCAGACCACATACTTTTCCACGCACAAGTCTGGCAAAGACTTTGCCAAGTGTTGATACTTGCTGCAGCTCACATTATCATGCAAAGTTTTGTTACATCCTTCCTGATTGACCGACTGTAGAGTACATATGAAATATCACACTGTTTCGATTAGGATGCACCCTGCTCACATTACATGCCATAAAGCACTTACAACCATACGTTATTGTTTTCATGAGGCTGCGGTGCTCACAGACACAAATAAAACATGATTGAAGATCATTCATATCTTGAAGCACTAGAATCAAAGTTCATAGCAATAGATCGTGGTTCTCATATACCTGATATTGCTGCTGCCTTCATATCTACATTGCACTTCAAACCACTGTCAAAGACTCCAACTGAAGGTGGAGAAGTACTCTGTACAATTACAGCAGGGATTGACAAGACAACTATTTCTTACTCCTAGGATTTATCATCACCAAGCACTGAAATATTTGACTTGTGATTCTTTCACTCACATTAGCATGTGCAGATGAAATCCAAAGACTTTTTTTTTTCAAAGTGGTAAATTACAAATATACACAAGTAGATTTTATCAATTTATTGAACTAGTGTATAAAGCATTCGTAAAACACTATGATACCAATTTAAGATTCTACAGACGGCGTAATCAGAAAATTGTCCCCACCACTGATAAATACTGTACTTTCAGATTATATAAAACCTATGGGCAGCCCTCAATCTTTAAAATGCTAATTGAGAGACTCATAGCTTTTACCTCTCTTTACATCAAATTCTACTCTATGAACATCTACATAATCCAATCTTTGCAGCAACATTTTTTTTAATGTGTTTTTGTTTCTAAAGAAGACAGATTGGTGTAGATGCAAATTTGAACCTTCACACACAGGAAAAGTGATATTAAATTCACTCCTGTTACATTGTGTTCAACATATTCAACAATAACAGTAATAAATGTTTTCTTAAGAAGTTATTACAATTTTGGCCAGTAATTAAAAAAAAGATCATTTCAAATTACAAACTCTGCCAATGATTACTGTAAAAGAGGACATTTTCACGCAAGTAACTTTTTGTACTCGGTTGGATAAGGTGAATTTCTCATTTTTTTTTTTTTAATTCTATAGAATCAAAATATAAAAGAGTATTACATACAACAAGCAACAAATTTGTGTTCTCTTAATTTCGCACTACACGTAGTTCTGTGTCACCGTAAATGTGCAAAATCTTCCACGAAGCAAAAAACCTCACTTTTACAGGGACTTGTTTTCATCTGTGGACTGCTAATGAAGGGTGTAGTTAGTGATACTGGTGCTACTAATGCTACTAACAGCTGTTGAGCTGCACATACATGCACTGCCTATGCCGTCACTCACAGTGATTTGACGTGGTAGTATTCATTTATTGTTGTGTTATAATCACTAACCCAACAAAGCACTACAAATTACTTTCATCCACCTTTTTTTTTTTTTTTTTTTTTTTTGGGGGGGGGGGGGGGTAACCCAGAGGAGAGCACTTTAACAAATTTAATAATTGAATACTAGTACTACTGTCCTCTTTTCCTCAGTTTGGTCCTAGATAGTATCCATGCTCCTCATCTTGTCCTACAAAACTAGGTGTTTGTTTGTTTTTACTTTTTTGAACCTATGCTCACCAAGTTTGCTTTTAAGTAGGTTCTATTATATTTCTCTAAGCATTTGTGCTTAGAGTCACACTGGATATATTGATCACCATGTTTTATGTTGGCAATATTCTATTGTATGTCCAAGCTGGCTATCATGTATCATCTTATTTTGTTACATTTCATGTATTTTTCATTGAGAAATATGGAAATAAATTAAAATTGAAATAGGAATAACTGTTATATTCTCTTTTGTAATTTATTATATCCTGCCATGCACATTTCTCTACCAGCAACACAATCACCACTTTCATTTGACACATACATAAGAAATGGAAGCTGTCTGTATAAATATGAACAAAATCCACCCACACACAATCACGATGTAGGGAAAGTATTTGTGTGTTTTGTTTTGTTTTGTTTTTTGTCACTTGAGAGAGACAGCAGGTATGTCCGTATGGTCAGATTCTGGAGTGCAAGCTGTAACTGAAATTTGTCATAATTCACTGTCATCACACAAGCTAATTATTCAACAACACAGACTGATTGCTGATACATAAATCATAATACAAGAATCTTCAAAAGTACTAAGCAATGGGTAAATCAGGTAAAATGATCTGTAAAGCTGGGAGACTTGTTTGCATTAAATTACAAAACACAGGCAAGTTTTGAGTAGTGAAGTCCTAGTCTTCTTCTGAGCAAAGTTTGGGCAGAAAAACCTATCAAAACATATAAATTTCAGGATTAAATTAAAACATGCTGATTTACTTGGATACCAAATGGTAGAAAGTGGATCTTTCTAGTTTTTCATGTCACGCTTCATACAAAAAAAAAAAAAAAAGTGCATAGCTTGGCTAGGGTGTGACAGAGTAAATATGCATGAACATACTCTGAACAAGAGGGGGCGCTATTCACAACTTGGCTATGCAAGTGTGAAGTGCCACATAGATGTAAACATGTTCCTTAGCAGCCAACCTGATTATGGTGATACAGCAAATAGAATAGTTTTTATGTAGTTTACATAAATACATGTATGTCATATATAGGATTGTAATTATGACTGCTGGTGTTGATCCTGAGGGACTGGCCTTTGTAAAAATATATCCATGTTTAAATCTATTTTATAGAGTAATATCACACAAGCAATACAGAGAAAGTTTCATAGATGTAACAGAAACCATCAGAGAGGTGTGACAATCTTGTATATGTTAGTGTGTGTGTGTGGCGTGTGTGTGTGTTTTCCAATACCAGCAATATTAATTACAGTCAGACATATAAACGAGAAAAGCATTTGGCGAGCGCAGATCTCCGCCAAGCAGCTTATTTCCACCTATACACTCATGCTGAAATCATCCAATTTCCCAATATAGAAGCCTTTTGTTTACTGTAAAACAAGGAATGTTCGCGTGCATTTTAATTTCGTGAATTTCGCGAGCGCGAAGTTTCGCAAAATTAAAATGCATGCGAAAGTTCTCGTCTACACTATATGCTTTGAATGGCAGTGGCAGTTCGCGAAAATTTCACGCCGCAAAAAAAGGCCGTTGGCTCCAATTCGCGAAAAATTCATGCCGCGAATATATCATGTTTTACAGTACAGTTGAACCTCTATTATCCGGCCTCCCTTTATCCGGATCTCTCTATTATACGGACGCAATCTCGCCGTGATTTTCTTCTTTTTTTTTTTATAATTACGGGAGGAAAGGGGGATTCCCAACTCCTTGAGAACTCCTACACAAACACACATGAATTACATATTACTTCCAACATGATCAACATACACTGTACATTACATCAAATTTCCTTCCATATTGCTTACCCTCAGACATTTTAACATCCCCAAACATCCCCAAATGTAACAATGAAAAGGTTGCAGTATACACATTACTACATGTGGTACTACAATGGGTTACATCAGTACATGTGTATGTATGTATTATGTACATGTATAAAGCATTGAGTCTCCCGTATCCGGCCAAATCCCTTCTCCGGATGAGCCCCGGTCCCGACTTGTCCGGATACGAGAGGTTCAACTGTATGTCATCAGCTTCCTGCACATGGAGCAGAGCATGCGCTTTAGTACCTGGATGCAAACCTCAAGTACATGCAGCTTGAACTCACAAGTTCATTGACCCTATCTGCAAAAGTATAAAAAAATCCTTCAAAAATTCTTTGAAATTTGCATATCACAACCAAAATGTAATCATTTGTTCCTTGTGTCATTATCAACTTTTCCTGTAAGTTTCATTGAAATCCATGAAAAATTTTTTGAGTTTTTTTTTGCAAACAAACTAATGCAGACAAAAACATAATCTCCCTCCTTGGTGGAGGTAATCAAATGAGGTAATGTGGTCAAGTAATGTGGTCAAATATTTAATGTGCCTACATATCTTCAGAAAATGTTTGTCTGGAGATAAATTCAACCCATTGCATCAATTTGTTCTGCAAGTGTAATGATTTTATGATGATGACATTGTATAGGTGAGGGGAGTTACATATGCTGAACTACCGGTATTGAAAGAAAGAACTACATGTATTCCATAAATTTTGCACACAATAACTAATGGGAGAGTAAGTAGGCAAAAACATTATCACCTTGTCACCCTGCCCATTGTCACTGCTCCATAAAAATATTCTAAACTTCTAATTCTATCCGTTTTTATTCTTATTTAGAATCTAGTCACTCTACTCTTCCTGTTACCCCCTAGCTTCCTTAGTATGTAGTAAAATTTTGTATTAACAGCATCTCATACAACTGATATCACATTTATAACGTATATCATAAACTCTGGGAATTCTATTATTACTTTAGATCCATTCTAATCACTGATAGGACTGAACATAACATCTCTTTTAATAATATTTTGAAGAAAGGCTTCATGAAAAAGAGCTGCACACAACACTTTGAACTGTGTGTAACATGATATGGCTGGCACAATTTTCAATATTTCAATGTTAGCTCTAATAGCGGGTCACAGGAAGGCTACTGTACTTCCTACAAAGGAAGCAAATGGGTCTATTTTTCTGCAGGTAGTGTGTTCACATACTGTGTTCACATGTTGTCTGCACTCAGGTTCCATTTCACATTCTGTGCATCTACTGTGGTACTATCTCTGATAATACACAAAGACTGAGATAAAAACCTAGCCAGAGTGAAACCAGGAAATCTCACTGAGTGGAATGGAATAGCGCCCTCTGACACTGTTAAAGGGAAATGCAACAATGCCAACATACTTCTCCCTCATGGCTATGAAGACAAAATTTTCTCTCTAGGAAGGCATAGATTATATCAATATGGCAGCGGTCAAATTGATCCAGAATCTCAGGATCCTTTAATTTTACCTACAGTTCTCAGTTTTGCTTTCTGAAACTGTTCAACATCCAGTTCATATATAGAAGGATGTTAAGAAGTTTAGACACACACTTCATTCATCAACAATGATTTAGAGTGCCTGTTTCATTCTGTAGACAGGATATAATTCATATTGAGGTGGAATACACATTCATCTGAACAAACTATAGGGCTTTTTACACTTGTAAAATTTTGCTTAGCCCCGGACCAACGGTGGGGCTAAGGGGGGGCCTTAGCCCCACCGTTGGTACGGGACTATCCCTAGCCCACTTTCTGTTTACACTCGTTTTTGCCAAAGTGGGCTAGCCCCACCGATAGTACGGTACTATCTGGCCCTGCAAAATAGCAGGGGTTAGCACCGCAATTGCGGTGCCAAGGAAGTGAGTGTAAACAGAACGAAAAAATAATCCTGGGCTAAGCGACGGAGACGAAGTCCGACCCTCACTGACCAATCAGAAACGAGGTAATCAAGTGCTGCCGGTGCGTGCGTGTACGTGTACATACACAGCGTAATTATGAATATTCATGTGGTTTGGAAAGTCCAGGGCTAAGAAATACGAGTGTAAAAAGGTCAGTTTTCTCCTTAGCCCCGGACAAGAGATAGTACGGGACTAATTGGCGAGTGTAAAAAGCTGAAAAAATTGGTATGGGACTAACGATAGTCCTGGGTCAGAGAAAGTCCGGGGTTAAGAAACACAAGTGTAAAAAGCCCTTATTTGTGCTAGAGTAGAGATAATCAATCCTGGATGCAGTCTACACCTTCAAGCTTGAGTACATAATAGCCCTTTTTACACTTGTATTTCTTAACCCCGTACTTTCTCTGACCCATGACTATCGTTAATCCTGTACCAATTTTTTCAGCTTTTTACACTCGCCAATAAATCCCATACTAAGCTCTTGTCCCGGGTTGAAGAGAAAACTGACTTTTTTACACTCGTATTTCTTAGTCCCGTACTTTGTGTGGAGTTTGGGCTTCATCTCCGTCACTTAACCCCGGATTATTTCTTCGTTCTGTTTACACTTGCTTGCTTGGCACCACAATTGCAGGGCCAGATAGTACGGGATTATCGGTGGGGCTAGCCCACTTTGGCAAAAACAAGTGTAAACAGAAAGTGGGCTAAGGAAAGTCCGGTACCAACGCCCCCCCCCCCCCCCAGCCCCATCGTTGGTACGGGACTAAGTAAAAATTTGCAAGTGTAAAAAGCGCTAATGACTTGTGGACAAGGTGGTTTTCTATTACAGCTTACAGCCGAAGTCATGCTGTCTACCACATCTTTCACTAATAATGTGATTTGTCACTTTGTTTTCCAATATGACAGTATACATGATGGCTATATCACTGAAACCCATACAAACTGACAACCCAGCTATGTCAAAGCAAGTCTGTTTTCTTTTTCTTTTTAACTTGTTCTCATCACACATAGTTGTTTGCTTGTTAAAAAGAGATCTCAAGTAAGTATTTTTGATGGAGTGTTCAGAATCTTATTATGGAAACAAATGCATCATTTCAATTCCAAATGCTATAAATCACATCACTACTACACTGCACTGCATACCATGAGCATGCTACATCATAGAGATATCTCACAGAGAGAGAGAGAGAGAGAAAGAGAGGGAGAGAGAGATAGATCTCCTCTGAGAGGGTAACTTAAGCATTATTCACATGAAAAAAAAATCAATTCACTATCATGCTTAGGTCCTGAAACCTACACAACAGCACGACATTAAACCAGCTATGTCCCAACACATGGTAGGCTCCTAGCTACAACACCAATCTTTCTAAGGGGGGTCAGGTCTGATACAAACACTGTGCTAGCTGAAAGAGAGGTGACTGACACTGTTGATAAGATCCATTGATACAAGATGCATGGCTGACAGGAAAGGTGTCAGTAATCAATACACACCAGGTAGTAATAAAGGTAGACTGCTGGTGCTGTAGAATAATATGTCTGAACTGCAGTGTGCGTATAACAAGCAACAACAGTACAAAGGG
This sequence comes from Diadema setosum, assembly GCF_964275005.1. Taxonomy (NCBI): domain Eukaryota; kingdom Metazoa; phylum Echinodermata; class Echinoidea; order Diadematoida; family Diadematidae; genus Diadema; species Diadema setosum. The sequence goes on along the minus strand of NC_092690.1, from coordinate 15,241,411 downwards.
GTTAAAAAAAAACACCTGCCTTAGAATAAAGTTCTTTTACAGACATGGTGAATGTAACAAAGCAAAGGCACACCAAATGTGTATTTGTTTGTTTGCTTGTTAAAAAAGAAGTCTCAGATATGTATTTTTGGTGGAGCGTTCAGAATCTTATTATGGAAATGAATGTAACATTTCCATTTTAAATGCTAGAAATAACATCACTACTCTTAAGGAAGAAGATGCGGTTAGTATACAGGAAATGAATGCGAAAAAAATCTGATCAGAGAGATATGAGGGTAACAAAATTGGGATTAACCTGTTGCAGGCTAGTCATGAGTATACTCTGGCACATGTCTTTGGGAAATGTGTTTTATGGGAAATGTGTTTTATGGGAAATGTGTTTTATAGCAAAATCAGCTCATCCTCAATTGGTTAATAAATGAAGCATGCCTACTATCTCTGTAGTTACTTTCCAGCCCAAAATGAACCACTGTGTTGTTTGTAACACACACTTGAGTGTTGAATTCCTGAACGTCAGAAATTATTTGAGACATTTTCAACATAATTGATGAACCCTGGCATCTGCTGGCAGGGGGTGAAGGCAAAAACATTCAGGTCAACGGTCAACCATGCTTCCCCACTCTATGAGGTAAGTAGGGGATAATATGAATTTTACAGTTCTCGCACATTGAGGGAATAATCCCAGTAAAGGTTTTTAAAGTCGACCCTTACCCCCAAACTATGATTACTGCAGAGAAAAACAAGAGACCCAGTGGGTCTAGTGCTCACCTGAGCACAAATTTCCCCTTGGGCCATGCTGTAGGCACCTACAACCATGCCCAACTATACTGAAGGTTAATTTGCTCAGTCTGGATGACTGTTGGGTGGGCTGGTAGACATAAAAAGAAGAATACATAAACAGTCCTGAAATTTCATGAATTTTTCAAATATTCATTCCACAATAATTTCAGTAGTCATGAAAAAAAAAAATGGATAGTATGGGTACAGGTCTCAGAATTTCCAGATCACAATGTACAATGGAATGGAGGAGGCAGCCAATACTTGACACTAGGGGATAGGATACCACTACTTACATTCACATTCTGATAATGATGTAGAAAAAAAAATCATTGCACACTATTTTGATTGAATACATGGAAAAGGTTTATTAGCTACACAATGAAATAAAAATAAACAAATTAAAACCCATGCCTTTGATTGCAGTTTATGCTGCTTCTTGTCATAGAGTGCATGGAATCCAAAAACAGGCATAAAAATTCATGAAATTACCTTTCCTTCAAACCCTTGTGCCTTCATGCACTAAGACAGGAAAGTCATCTGACCAAAGTTTAACATATTCAGTTGTGAGTTATTTGCATGCAAAATTTGGAAACAGTCCAACCTCTGTCACTTGATCATCACTTTTTGTGAATCTATATCCTCCTGACATGGACTGGCAGGTAAGTGTCTTTGCATTTTCAGCTCGAGATACTGTTACTAGAAAGAACGAATGCCAAGAGGAAAGTATTTTCCACTAAGTTTCCATATTCTTTGCATTATGAAACATGCAAATAAGACATAAATCATAATAATGAACAGTAAATCAACAATGCCCTACACATACCCCAACCCAACTTGTTTAAAGTGTTGTGCTTGAGCACTTCTCACTCATCAAGCCATATCACTAATCCACATGAGTGCTGGTCCTAACATGGCCGAACAACTGAGGTTGGACTATAGATAGTGCTTTAAAAGTCTCTATGGAAGATTAACCTTTTATTTCAGCTTTTTAACCCGTTGAGGACGAGTCCCAAGTATCGGGGAAGTGTTTATGGGAAATGCATGGTGTAGCAAAATCAGCCCGTCCTCAGTGGGTTAATGGAATACGCAGGTACATACATTTGCTTGGCAACTTGTAGTGCAAGTCTAGAATGTGACAGAAACCCTGTTTTGTGTTCTTCTAATATTCAAATGACAGCTTCATGCATATGGCTGGTATGCAAGTAGGCTGCTGTGTGACTTGATCATATGCTATAGGTGTGTTGATGCATGTCATTCATTTTCATTTCAAAAATGCCATCAAAAAATTGTGACATGAACGAGACATGAAAAGAAACATGTTCTTGACAAGAAAAGACTTACTCAATCAGCAGCACACATTTTTTTCTTTAATACACATGCTACATGTCACTACATATCATATTGTTACTTTACTATTATTATACTGAAGGAGACAAAAACTTCAACTTTTGGTAAATTAGCAGTTCTTGTAATATGCATACTAAATGATTCAAAATGGTACTCTTTCCATTTGTCTGTACAGAAGATTTGACAAAGTTTTTGTGACTCTGTTCCATGGCACCAACAGGCAAAGAATGAGTATGGGTGGGGTATGGAGAGAGGGTGAGTGATGAAAAATTACACCAGTAGAATTGGTTCTCTGTTGATACTGTAAACTGATCATATGTACCATAAATAAAAACTAGATGAGATACCAATTCCTCTCAACACAGCTGAATAACTCACCTCAACAACTTCTAAAAGTCTGAACATACTTCATGATGCCATATTCAAACATTTTATTTGTTGCATCAGTCTCATATGAACTTAAATTAAAAAACAAAAACAAAAACACACACATACAACAGTTAGTCTCAATCTACACATGAATAGTTTATAAAAGAAAAGGGAAAGGGATTGAGAAAGGGAATGTTGTGAGGTGAGATGAGACTAGTAAGTCATTGGTTACTAAGGTGTCTGTCAGGTAGCATGTGTATACCTGCACGTATGATGTCCGTGTGTGGCAGTCTGATGACAGCTAAAGAGCGGATAGGGGGCAGATTTATGAGACACAAAGTCATATCATGGGAACTACTTCCAGTGTATGATTTATAGAGAAATCTCATCTTGATAGTACACCTAGAAACCCCCTTTTCTAACTGTCATCACAATCTAGTGTGTGAATACTTTCCTTCAACAGCCACATCAACATACTGGTAACAGTTCCTCTTTCAATGCTACACAGACAACACTTTAATACCATCTCATGACTATCACATTACATGTATGTCATAAGACATGATTTATTACCTATTTATGCTGCCCCCTGACAGCGTTTAACCGCTATCAAAAAAGGTTGAACAATATAACTGTAAGGATTGAGTCTAGATAATGATCCTTGCCTGACAGCTGGTTAAACTCATATTTTTATCAGTCTACTTTAGCAACTAATACACCTGTTTGATATTAAGGAGACTTTAGTACAAGCTTGTAGAATGGTATTTATAACACCTGTGCCAATCAAATCCATTGCAAACAAATACATCCTTTTGAGAGATGCATGATATATCCCTCATGTATAGTTTTTCCCCATTTTTTATATAATTGTGCTATGAGGAAAAAGATCAAGTCTTCTCAGAAACAGGGTGAAAATGCAGCTAAAACTTACAACTGCACATGCAATAGAATAAAATCTAATCAGTTTATTAGATATTCTGTCACGTTGTCCCTCTGTCTTCAATAAATGCATTACTATGTCACAGTTGAGAAGACTAGCTCTAAAAATCCTGCTACTTGCAGCCAACATGGCCTCAGGGCTATTGCCCTGTTAAAGGTATCCTGCTGAGTTCTCTCCAAACCATTATTTCCTTGGATTGATTTGATTTGTCATATTCCAACAAGTTTCTGGGGAGAATGTAATCTAAGATTCCAAATTTCACATTGTCAAATGAAAGATTGTGACCCTCATGTATAGAAACCAGTCCTAAACAGTGACAATTGCAATTCAAATGTGAGAAGATCCAGCTCTTGTTTCTCTCCCCAACCTAAGATCAAATCTAACCTTATGCCATGGTGCTCTAATTGATGCCTCAAATTTCAAACACCATGCTACCAGACTAGTGATTTGCATTTAATACTACAGTGGCAGCCTCTCAGTCTGAAGAACTGAATACCTTTTGCCTAGATACACTGCTTTGAGAATCAAAAGGCGTGTCTTCATCAGCCCGAAGTTTCAAGATAGCGCGCTATCTTGCGGTTACCAACCTAGTCCGATGTCAAAATAGCGCGCTATCTGTGTAGTGAAGACGCAGATAGCGCACTATTTGATCGGGAAAATATCCCCAAAAATCTTGGTCTAGTTCGTCAACTAGAGCGCTAATTTGTGAAATAGCGCGCTATCTTGGGTGCGTCTCCATCAGCCCGAAATTTTCTCGATCCCTCCACGCTTCTGGTTAGCCAGCTGGCAATGGAAAGCGCATGTACAAGCAGCTAGTGATTGTGTATAGTACATTACACGCACGGTGTATTCAAGGATCACATGTGTGTACTGTTGTTGTCATCTTTAAAACCAGGGAGGTTATTTCTCTCACCTCCCTATTAAAACTCAGTGCCGTGCATGCTAGCTGTTTTTTTTTTTTTTTTTTTTTTTTTTTGTAAACTTCTTCTTCTGGTCCACTCTATTCATACCTTAGCTGAAGATTCTTGCAGATTGTGTGCATTTTGGATTTGTTTAAACATTGCAATTCGTTAATTTCATATAAGATGCCTCACTGGACAGAAGAAAGAGTAGCGTTATTAATATCCCTTTGGAGAGAATTTGCTGTACTGCTCACCTCCCTGGTTGTAGAATTGTACATACGGGTGATATAGGAGATTTTGAGCGGGGAAATCCACTTTCGAACCGCGAGCCAGGCAGAGTAATGTTGCAAAGTGCGCATGCGTCAATTTTCGGACTAATTTCCCGAAGCAGGCTGTTCGAGCTGATGAAGACGCACATTCGCTGTATCGGGCTATTTTCTAAGACCGCAAAATGTCCCGCTAGTTTGAACTTCGGGCTGATGAAGACACGCCTAAAGTGAATTCAACTCATTCTCACACTGAATGTCTGACAACTCAAAACTTTCTAAGAAGCTCTGAACATTTGGCAGCCTAATTAAAACAAGTACCCTATATAGTATACAGTAAGCCTGAAAACACTGTTATCTCAGAAATGCACATAAAACCTTTGAAGTAGCTGTTTCATTCAAGGACTTTAAACAAAAAAAAAATACTTTAGTTACATTCAAATGGTGTCTCTTTAAATTAAGCTAACTCAGATGATAAGCTCTTGTCCCATTAAATATGAGCGAGAGTTCTACTCGATAATTAAACCACAGGACTGGAAGTTCTGCAATGATAAGAAGGGGTACTGTATTTATGATCAGCAGGTTGACCTTGAAGCTAAGGGGAATGGGGATTCACAAAGATGTCATGCTTACTTTCGGGTTCTTCAATTATCATACCCACATGATGTTTAAAAGACAAGTCCACCATCATAGACATGTGGATTGAGTGAAGGCAACAATGTTAGTAGAACACAGCAGTGAAAGTTTGGGGAAAATCGGACAATCCGTTCAAAAGTTATGAATTTATTAAGTATCTGCGCAGTCACTGCTGGATGAGAAGACTACTACAGTGTATGCTGTCACATGCGTACAACGGTATAAGGAAAATAAAAAGAGAATTCCACAAAACTTTACTTTTTGAATAAAGTGCACATTTCTTCAACTAGTTACTGACATATGTTAAGGGTAATATAATTCCCCTTGCCTTCTGAAGGAGAGAAGTCGAGTGTTGTTTTGTTATGCGAGAAAAGTAAAAATATGTTGAATTTTCTTTAATCTTCCTTTATATCGTTGTACTCATGTGACATCACAAGCCATAGTAGTCTTCTCATCCAGCCTTTAGTAAGCAGAAACTTTAAAATTTCATAACTTTTGAACGGATTGTCCGATTTTCCTCAAACTCTTACTGATGTGTTCCACTAATAATGCTGCATTCACTCAACCCACATGTCTATGAAGGTGAACTTGTCCTTTAACTACAAGTGAGGACCCCTGCTGCTTGTGGATAGAGCGTAGACCCTTAGGAATCTTGTGATTTTAATCATCAAGTAATCTTTAAGTTAGCAAACTTTCCAGCACATCTACATGGTACTAAACAAGGAGCTTATCGTTAAAGTTAACTAAACTTGAAGTTAGGGAACACAGCGTGAACACAACTATTAGGTAACTGTGCACAAAGTTTGACTCTTCCATCATGATAGCAGTAGTGCATGATACATTTTAAGAGTGGATGAATTTTTTTTTCCCCCTTTTTTTTTCTCCTTTTTTAGGTGATCCGAGTATCCTCTCGGATCACCTTCTGTATCTGTACGGATTCTTTGTTCTTCTTCTTCTTCTTTTTCTTCTTCTTTATTTCTCCTCAAAAGTTGTGTATGGATTAGCTCAGAAAGTGCTCCTCCCATCAATTTCAAAATTATACCATATATGTATCGTGTCCCAAAGACGACAAATTTTATAAAATCACAGTGATCAGTCAACCGTGACGTCACCATGACGTCATTATATGAAAACACATTCTCATTCATATCTCATAAATGGAATGGATTTTTTCAATGAAATTTACGTCACATATATTTCAAGTTATGCGCATTCTACTCATATTATCAAAATTCATATTTTCTCTTAAAACGTGCGCGTACGCGCGCGTTGAAATATTTGTATGCTCAAATCGAGCTGAAATTTTTTTTGCACACGTTTCAGACCATTTGGAGCACTTTTTGAAAAATTGAAAAAATCGGAAGGACGCGTACGCGCGCGTGCATATACGCACGCACAGCGCATATGCAATAGAAATTTCCCGTTTTTTCACACGGATCAGATGTCTGAAATGTCAAGGAATATTTCTACCAAGTTTCAAGTCAATCCGACTCAATATGACGTCATACGGGCCCGTCAAAGTTGAAATTCCGCGCGCGCGTCAATGGCGATATACAGTGCAACTATGCCAAAAAACCGTCAATTTAAATCCGATTTTACTCGTCAGGATGGATGGTGACCCCCCATTTTCTTTACATATTTTGAAAGCTGATGAGTTGTACATGTCATTTCATGGGTTTTCGATACTGAAAAAATGATTAAAAGATATCAAATTTCTTAATAAAGTAAAAAAAGTAAATTTTCTAAATGACGTCATCAAATTTCAAGTTCACTCGAGCGTATCTCACTTATCCTTTGCCGATTTTCACCCAAATTTCAGTATGTTGTAGCTTATTAAATGGTCTTTCATAAATGTAATAACACAATTTTGATTGGGTGACGGCATCACCTCGTAAAAATGGATTGAATGTAATCTTGTCAAATTTGACCAGTTTACGTGTTATCTCTATGGGAGTGCAGTTTTTCCGGAAATGAAAATTGACATGACTATCTTTCTCGAGCACTTGCTCACTTATGCTTCGGTGAATTTCTCCCAAATTTTAATATGATGTAGCTGAGACTTTGGGCTATCGTAAATGTACCCTTCGTTTTTTCATACGACGTTGCCATCATGTCAAAAAATTTGGTTGAAATTAAAGCTTATCTTCGATGTATTGAGATATTTCTTTCTTTCTGCAACTTTCTTTGCAATAACTCAAGAAAGACAGCCCCTATCACCCCCATATTTTGCACATGTTTAGTTCATGTTACGTACATTACTTCATAAAATAACAACTACTTGATCGGACACCATCTTGGGTATGTAAATTAGGGTCAAAGGTCATAAATATCTCATCCTGTATCTTAGTAAATACATGTTCTATCTTTCCCATATTTTGCACACGTAAAGACCATGTTACAAGAATCATTTCACAAAATAACCACTTTTTGCTCAGATGCCATCTTGTCTGTGCAAAGTGGGGGCAAAGGTCATATGTACTTTTTTTCTGTACCTTCGTTATGACGTGTTATCTCTATGGGAGGGAATTTTTCTAGATGTGAAAGTTGACATGATTGTCTTTATCGAGCACTAGCTCACTTACCCTTCAGTGAATTTCTCCCAGATTTTAATATGTTGTAGCTGAGACTTTGCACTATTGTCAGTGTGCCTTTTGTTTTTCATACGATGTCGGGAACATGCTAAAAAAAACTTGGTTGAAATTAAAGCTTATCTTCAATGTATTGAGATATTTCTTTCTTTTTGGCAACTTTCTTTGCAATAACTGAAGAAAAACAGCCTCTATCACCCCCATATTTTGCACATGTTTAGTTCATGTCATTTTATTTCAAAAAAATAACAACTACTTGATCGGACACCATCTTGGGTATGTAAATTAGGGTCAAAGGTCATAACTGTTTTATCCTGTATCTTGATGAATACATGTCCTATCTTTCCCATATTTTGCACACGCAAAGACCATGTTACAAGAATCATTTAACAAAATAACCACTTTTTGCTCAGATGCCATCTTTGGTGTGCAAGATGGGGTCAAAGGTCAAATATACTTCATTATGTATCTTCGTTAGTGCATATGGAATTCGGTACCAAATATGGCAGGTCTGACTCCCTTTTCTAAATGAGACTCCAAACATCACATGGCCAGTGTCCCCTCAACACAGATGAAACCTGTATGGTCATGCCTATCTCATTTTCACATGTACATTGTCAAATTACGTTCTGCAAGTATTACAAATATCCTGTACATATGCAATGTATATAATTTCTTTGTTTATTTGATGGAAGTGAAAATAAAGTTGAATCTTGAATCTGAAAAATGGAGTACTGCTTCATATGCTTCCTGAAAAGGGTGTATATAGGATACTTATTTTTAAATCCATGACTGCTATCCATATCACAAATTTCACTACTTGCTAATTTGTCTGACAAGTCCAGATGTATGAAACATGCCAGTGAAGTAAATGGTGTATCCATACTGTGAATTGCTCCATCAGAGATACAGAGTATCATGTGAAAGCTAGACTTGTAACATGCACTCCTGACATCACATGAATGCAATCTGCATCCTAGTCTAGACCACCGCAGTGGAATGGGGCAGAATTGCCACTTGACCCAGGCCATCAGTGTGCTGATGGGAGATCAAGAGTCCCTTAGCACAGCAGCTGAGTTTCTCTGAGAGGATCAGCTCTGCGAAACCAAAGCTGTCTGAACCTTTGGTCTATAGATCCTATACCTACTGTACACTTGTATAGGTTGCGATTCTGTAATGCTTCTGTACACTACAAAACAGGGATATGGATGGCTGTGTGTATAAAGAATTGAGAGCAACAACAGCATTTTCATACATATCTTATTCTTTCTAATGTTTCTGTAATAAATTATTGACCGATTCGGGTTCGTTGAGGGCAGCAGACATTTTATGGCACTGGGCGCAGCCATGAGCTCAAATTGCGGTGTCTCAGCCGACCCCCCCCCCCTGCTCTCCCCCACCCCCAGGGCAACATGTTTATCGTGCACTTGTAACAAAGGTTCGTGCACTAAGCAAGCATTCGCGCACTCAGTACGAGACGCCCATTGGCTAAAGCAACCATGCATCAGTTTTTCATTCTGCGCGCGTGCTAATGTAGGGAGAGGGGTGGGGAGTGGGAAGGGGGGGGGGTCGGCTGAGACATTGCGTAATGGCGCTGCCCATGCCAAAAATACACATAGCGCATCACAGACTCGGTCAATAGGTCCAGTTTAACTTTGGGAGCTCAGTGATTTAAAAAAAAGAGATTCAAGATACTGTACGAGCTGAAATTTTCGCGTACAGATATTTTCACGAATTGCTAGTAGGAGAACATTTTCACGTGTTGTTAATTTTGTGGTTGCGAGGTCTAACTGTGCTTATCTGTTCGCACGTTGTTATTTTCGCGATTCAAAGGCGATTTGCGAAATTCGCGAAAATAAAACCACCGCAAAAATTTCAGCTCGTACAGTATCACATCTGATGCATATGTGTAGGTCTGTTGTATCGCAAAACATCCTACCATATAAAATTTTCGCAATAAAGCCTAAAATATAAGGAGATATCAGTATTTTTCTCAATAAACCATAACTGTAGATGGTTTAGTCTGGAAACATTTTTATAACTATTGTTCACAGTTTGTGTATTTAACAATATTTAACATCAATAATACGGACTCAAATTTTTACAGTGGTTATTTCTATCCCTAACTCACATGTTAGAACCATTTTAAAGCACTAATGCTGTTTTTTTTTTTCATCTGCAAATGGTAAATTATGCCTTTAAGTGAGAAGATTTTTATGGCTTTTACTAACCATATGAATAGAGGCTAATAACAACACCATAGATTGTAAATATGTATTTTTCAAATTTCCAACATTGTTTCTGACACAATTACTGCATCCCCCCCCCCAAAAAAAAAAAATGCATCACAGTTGGTCTAATCCTTTGTAATCTTGTGAGCCTACAGTATGTAACACATTGCTAGGAATATTATTATTATTATTTTTTTTTGACACAGCATACATTTGTACTCATATCATTGTAATAAGGGGTGGATTAAAAAAACATATTGACAGGAAATCATTACGACACTGTCTCACTGGAAGAAAATTGCTGTGACTGCCACGACTCATGTGAACCTAAAGACCAAGAAATGGCTTGTGCTCTCATCAAGAAGGTGACTCTAGGGCGACGTCCAAGACATCTGCAAACAAGGTGACAACATCTGAACAAGGACCAGGGACGCCACCACCTACCCAGGACCTACGACCACCTCATCTTGTCACGTGACTCGCTCCCCAGGAGGCGAGGTCACATGACCACCAATTCCTGGCTCCGAAGGTCGATGGATGTCGGCCGCAGGCCACCACTGCTAATCAAGTAAGTTGTGAGATTTTTGGTTTAAATTTTCTTTCCATCAAGGTGACAACTTATTCACCCTGAAGTTGTCATCTCCAAGATGACTTCTCAGTTGCTGACATGTGGTGCCAGTAAGTCAGTACTGGAACTTTGCAATGTTGTGGAGATGTCTCAGAGACCTCATGGGCAAAATTAGTCTCTGCAACTTGGCTATGACTAATGTGACATCTCCAAGATCAGTTGGAGACTAGAAAAAGGCTCTGAAAAAATCAAACATTTTTTACTCTCTCACAACCTCCAAGAGACCAGGTTAGTTTCCACGAGATGTCAAGGAGACGTCTCCGTGACCACTTTGTGACAAGTGAGGCTTGAGTCGCCACCAGGTCACCACCTAGTCCTCAAGCCAATGAGAAATCCACTTAAAGAAATCACACCCTGTTATGTGATGATCAGCAGCATTGACATCTGTTATTCATTCTGGTTTGGAAGAAGAGGTCTGGTCAACCCAGCAATGCCCTGCTAACACGACCCACTATATCCACTTATGTACCAGTATGAAACGATTCCAGCTCAAAATAAAATAGGAATTAGAATATTCACAACCATTCAAGACAATACTGCTAAACCCACCAAAAAATATAATACATGAGCCTTCATCCACACAGAAATTGAAACAGTGTAAATCTGTATTTTTTTTTTTTAAATGTAACATTCTAAATATCATAAATCCTGATGTCATACATCACAAATATATATAATGTGTGTTTGGGGGGGGGGGGGTTAACAACACACAAATCTGAGTGCATTTAAACGCAGCGCAGTTTGAACGGTTACAGTAATAGACAATTGTGTCCGATTTCTATAAAAGTTTTTCAGTATAAATGAAACGGAAGTTCCTGACAAATTCAGACATCAATAGCTACCAATAGGTACCTGATCAATGGATAACAAAAACACAACCTCAAAGTGAAATTGATAACCACCATGTCAGTTTGAGGATAGCTAGTACTAAAGCACTGGTGAACGGTGGTGAAATTGCTCTTTACATTAGAGTTCATTCACATGATGCTCATCATCTTGATGTTTTAAAATACGAGCCGTTTTATCATAAAGTCCACTAGTAAAGTGCACTGTATGCAGTGATCTCTGTTTCATGTATGGCAAGTTTCTGCCAGAAATTTGAGCAAGAAACAGACAATGTAGATACACTGCCAATTGCATTCAATGGGGGACTGAAAACAAAGAACTGTACACTATACAAAACACTCTTGTTAGGTTAATTGGGAGCAAACAATTTGTGATGTTTCATTTGGAAGATGCATTTCAGTACTCGTGTGGAACCAAGCTTAACCACAATTTTGTTGATACCTGCACTCACAGAGGGGTGATCACAGATCTATCCACAACTTGAAATCTTGTTGTCAGGAGCACTGATTGCTACTTGAAGATAACAAACTATGGCTGCGTTAATCATCTTTCCCCTGTTTGAAATGGCTTTCAAAAGCCGTTTCCAAAGCCCTTTAGAAACGGCTTCCAAAATAGTTGCGTTTATCAACTCATCGCGAACATGAAAACTGGCCTTGTCACTTCGCAGCTGCATTGCGCAATTTGACCCGAGGAGAAGGGGTCATATACTGTAACCGCAGTACAAAGCCGTTTCAAAACAGCTTTGCGTTTATCTTGCTTCAAAGGGCTTCTAGAAACAGGTTTCTGGAAACCTGTTTCGGAAACCTGTTTCTGAAAGCACAAATTTGTGGCTAGGCTTTCTGAACCCCATAATCAAAAAAGCTTTGCATTTATCATCTCACAAAAATTCACTGAAAGCCGTTTGGAAAACCAGTTTCTGCCGAGAAAAAGAGTTGATAAATGCAACCTATGACAGCATTCACAGTCCATAACTTTGAACTCTTCCTCCCTTCAGTCTTCAAAATGATCAAAGTTGCCCTCTACTGTCAAGCTCAGTTCGAACCCAACTGGTTATTTGGAATGATATGTATTACAGCAAAAATATCTCCTAAACCCATTGAATATTCCAGTATACATGTATATCTACACTTTGTGTCTATGCATACAATGTACCGTGTACTCAAACTGGAACAGATTTCTACCTAATCAATACTGCAGAAAAGAAACAAGTGCAGTGATACTGCTCCTATCCCTGAGTTTGATACAGTGACTGAATTTCCCAGTAGGGATAATACAGAAATCAATAATTGGTCAGGAGGGAAGGTTGCATTGTGTAGGTAAGGCGAAGGTTATGACACGCATCATTGGAAAATACTGACTTGTAAACAGACATGGGAGATGCGAGGACTGATGAGGGGGCACGCTTTGTACCTCCACCTCATCCATCACACATAATACAGCTTTGACTGACGACTGAACACTCACGTTGCCTTTGTTGATGATTAAAAACCTGCCATGTAGCTATGCCATTCACTCAAAAAAAAAAAAAAAATGTGACAGTGACCTACTTTCACATCAACTAGACAGTCCTGTAGCCAAAGTCATACAGATATATGGATTATTTTGCTATGTGAATATTTTTACAATTTTTCGTTCCACTAAACTAGTCCCAACCTCCTCCCTCCTAAAATTACAAAAACGCAAAGTGCAAATATTTTGGGAGAGATATGTGCAGTATCACTCTCATCATGGTGGTAACTTCTGGTTCTCAGTAGGATACACCCATTTCTTTCAGAATGTGAGAGGCTGCTGAATAGACCCAATGTGACTAATCATTAAAAGAACCATAAATACTGACCATTAAAATAAACACCTGTAGATTTTACGGGAGAAGTAAAAATAATGTTAATTTATTACCATTTCAAACTTCTTTTCACATGGTCAATACTTGCTGCAGTTAGTTGCAATAGTTAAACACAACCGTGTTTTCAAATGCATTAAGAAACATTGCTATGAAACGCAATTCAAAGGGCATTTTGAAATGCAGTTGTGACCGCGATCGCCTTTCTGAGAGTAGATAAATGCAAAGCCGTTTTGAAACACGTTTTTTATCTCTGAGCTGCCAAGGTCAACTCACAGGTTACAATACAGGCTTCAGTTGACCTCCATCAGCTTTCCTGGTCGATTTGCGCAAAGCAGCTGCGCAGTGACAACACTCGAATTGCGATTCGATGATGGCTAAATACACACGGCACCCCGAAAATTGTGTTTTAAGCCATGTTCGCAAACGCCATCCAAATGCATTTTGAAACATTGTTCTCTCTCTTGAGTTAGATAAATGCAGTCGAAGTCAGTTACGGTGAATGGAACACATAGATTCATGTACAAAACCCAATAGGATCATCAACATCCTAATTCCTATCTTGCCTGAATCATTTCCGAATAATTCACATTACAGAAGAATTGTAATAATCTCTACTTAATCATTTCAATCTCTGTAATTCTTCACACTTTCTACTTTAACAGCTTTCACATTATTGCAGAAAAAAAACACACATAATACCTCCGGCACCACTTCGTGGCAGAGGCATAAAAAGATTGTGACATGTTAATACGCTGTACATCATTTCCATGTTCAGGAAATAGCTAGTCAAAAATCATACCATGCAACCTTACCTCAGCAAAATAGACGGGGCGCATCCCAGGGGTGAGTTCCCTTGCCATGTTTGAAACCCTCCTGGCTGAAGATGGGTGAAGACAGCGACAGCCTTCCAAGAAACTGTCACTCACTCAGTTGTGAATATATCATACATATTGTACAAGTGCTATTAAACAGCAAGTTGACTGAATGATTTGAAAGAATGCTGTAAATCAGAATCACCCACACGATGTTCTTGTACATTAGTAAGTGAAGTCAGTGGTCACGATATGCAAAGCTTACAACGGTCCTCTTGTTTCCTACACAGTCTGGAGAGCTGTGCCATGGAGTGTTGGGTTTCAGGAACCACATGAAATCTATCATGCAGTGGTGTAGTCACACACAATGACGGAAATGCACGTAAACAGCTCACTTATTTCAAATTTAAATGGTGAGTGCAACAAGTATTCCTTTGCATCAAAGAATCCAGTCACAAGAAAAATACAGACACTGGGGAAGAGAATTCCACTGAAGCTCAATCCTGATTCCTCATAGGAGATCAATAACATTCATCACCAAGTACAGACTTGACCTGAAGGTGTCATGTCTTTCAGATACATCACAATATTTTCCACATCTTGCACACCTCACATAAATCTCCACATCCAAGGAGTTCTCAGGAGAGTGAGCCATTAAAATTGGTGAGCAGTGGCTATATATCATGACAGAAACCTCTTATTACACACAAGGTCATCATACACTGCAGATTACAAACTGGAATAAAAAACACATGGAGAAACAAAGTTCAAGTACTAAAGAGCATTCTGTAGGTGACCCTTTCACTGTGTAACATATTGTAGCAACCTCACATTGCTGCTACTTAGCATACTGCCCCAATCATCGCAATTGATGTCTGCTCAACAAAAATACGAAAGTAATCTCTTGGTGATGCAGCGAGAATGATAAAAGTGTCTTCCGGTGATGATATCACGTTGGCATTTGGCCACCCGAAAGATAGTTCATACATTCTGTAATATTTACAAATTTCTGAGGACAGTCAAAAGATTGTCCTTTAATACATAACTATGTCAGGAAGGATGTCCTTAAACTCAGTTTCACATTCACGTTATTTTGGTATTCCTACACAAGGACTACTGGGGTGGCTGTATAGTACACAGCTGCATGAAGCTGCAGTCACTGGATTCAGATTTTTAGAGTGGTTGCGATTATCAAGCTTACCTACTTTGAATATTTTGCAAAATGCTTGTGAGCAGTATCTCAGCTTTATTCTAGTAAACTTGTACAAAGCTTTTCCTTTCAGACAATTATAAAGTGTCATATATAGACTAATAAATGACACAACAGATGTTTCTTTCATTGCTACATTATTCTCTGGAAAAACCTCCTTGGGAGTTTGAAAATTCCTTGACAATAGACACATTCAAAGACAAACAGATATATAATCATGTAAAACTTACATCAACATGTTTTCAGTAATTCAAAGAAGCACTTGAATTTGTAGAAAAGTACAATATACATTAGCAGACTAAGTTGCATTGAATAAAATCAATTATAAAACATTAAATCAGTAAGGGGTTTAGTACAACTGAATTAACTGGCAAGAAAATTATAATGAACAATTTATACTTAATCACATATGTTGGCATCCTAAATAGACAAAGCAGACCATTCTCTATTTGTTTTAATACCATGGATGGGCCTAGTCAAAGCTCAAAGCGATGACAACCATTTCTTGTGGTGAGGTGACTGCAACATGTGAGTTTCTTTATTCCTCTACGAACCACCAACTCAATTTGCTATTGACATTCATATTCATGAACAAGAGAAGGAATCTTCATATTTGATGATGACACTGTGCACTATCATAAACTACTCCATGGTATGTTAGCAAATGTTCTGATGAGCAGCTGACAAATTATGTAGTAACAATCTGATAAGGTATGCATTAATAGTGCTTTGTTTCAATGCCTCCACTAAATGTAATTTTTGTCTTGGGTCACATGGTCCTTTCAAATATAGAGTTGTCCAATATCATCTGTATCAGCCTCCTTAATGGGAGACAAGATGTGTAGAGACTACTCCAGTCAATCAAGATGTGACAGTCCAGTGTCAAAGAGCATGTTGGTATACTTTAGTCCAAGGGCTGTGTGGTGAGTAAATAATACAAGTCCCTGCTACATGCAGCTATGCAGTCGTCATTAGAGATCTTCTTGACAGAGTGACGATGAACAAAATCTGGCAATATTCCAAGATCAAGTCTTCAGCTCCCCATGACAAAGGCATCTGATACTGTGCATATTAATAGCAAAACTGGGGTTCTTAATACTTTTGAAGATAATGGTCTCAGTCTTGCTACTGTGCTGCAACACGGCTAGTTAAATCATGATAAGGCTCATGATCTCAAACATCCTGCCTAGAAATCGTACAACTTTATTTACAAAAGGAACATCAAAACAATCCCGTACAGGTCCAGTTCATGTTGACTGTAATGATTTCCAGGTGATAATACTCCGAAGAAATTAAGTGTCATGCATTGGAATACACAGTGTGTTCCTTCATTGTCATCAATTTGCTCATATACAGTATTTTATCTAGCCTTTATATCTTGGCTTGGCAGTGAAACTCCATGGCATCATTCAAAATGATATCCACCACTGAAGACAGGAATACTTCAGTTTCATCAGATGCAGATATGCTCATCATACAGTCACTGGATCAGACATTTGAACAAACATAAGATGGCACTGGCAGTGTTCCGACTCCACTCTCAAAAGGCTATATACTCATAGCTCTCCTAAAATGTCCATACCATTGGTAGATCCAATAAACTACAGAATTGCATCCTTTTGCATAGTGTCAGTAGGCATTTCCAAACAGGATGGAGCACTCTGCAATCCTATCCCAGCATCCTTCAGAACAGACCCCCACATAACACTCAGCTGGTAGTCTTGTTTCCATAGATTCAAGTACACAATTCATGACCTGAGTGTTTGGGAAGGTCATCAGCAGAAAAACAAACAATCAGAACTTCTGTGAATCTGTCACAGAGGCGGGGTGAGGATCAGTTTATTCTCTTTCTCATAGTTTCAACAAGAACTGAGAAGAAGTCATTACAAAGTCCCTTACACACAAAAAGGCTGGTTTGTCTCTGTTAAAACCTTGGACTGGTTGTCTGAATTTCTTTCAAACTTGGGTTAAAGATGGAGTAACTGTACATGTGTAGGACATATTTGTGGACCTAGGCCAGGTTCATGCTCAGTTTGCACTGCACACAAGACAGCTCCTATGAATGCTAGTCATGGACGGTGTCTTGACAGATGGCTGGCATTTGACGAATCCTTGATATGGAATCAAATCACTCAGCAATACAACCACCTTCCAATCCAAGTCAAAGCCCTACTCCTGTTGGATTTATACCATGGCAACTCACTGCAAACACAGATATCGAAATCATACCACCTGCCATGGTTTTGAGAAGGCAGCATGCATCACATACAGTTCGACCTCGATTATCCGGTCATGTCGGGACCGGCGCTCAACCGGATAAGCGAATTGGCCGGATATGGGATACACAATGTTAATGTACATAGCTGCCGTCCAAGCTGCCGTCCCAGTGCACTGGCAGCTAGGCAGGTAGCATACCCCGCAACGGTGGTGTAATCTATGCGAGCCTGCGCAAAATTGTAGTCCCTTCTTCACAAAAATAAAGTATATCTTTATGTGAAAATCATACATGTTTTACCTCATTAGATATTGAGAAACCTATCATGCACATCTTATGAAATTAGTGAAATAGATCCATGAAAGTCACTGTTTTTTTTCTCAATTTTTGGATGAAAAAAAAAAGTCCTTCACTGCGTGAACGCGTCCGGATAATAGAGATTTCCAGATAAAAGGAGGCCAGATAATCAAGGTCGAACTGTACTATGTTTAAAATCATGATCACTACCAAAATGCTGATGGTTCAAAGGGTGCTTTTTTCAGCTTACCTCTAGCACAGAATTCAGGTTTTCAAACAACTTTCAGGGAGTTTTTGGCAGTTAATAAATGCAAAGCTGTTTTGATTATGGAGTTAGAAATGCATTTCTGAAACGCCAAAGAAAGTGTGATTGGTTGATAAACACAGTCGTTCTGAAACGTGTTGACTGCTCAGACCTGCCAAAGCCAAACACTGTTTACTACACAATTAATATGCTCCTCGGGTCAAACTGCACGATGGAGCCGCACAGTGACAAGGCCTCCCAATCGACTCACAACAGAGTTGATAAACGCAACAACTCGGGGAGGCGTTTCCAAACGCATTTTGATTAGTTGGTATTGGAATGCATTTCAAACATAGGAAAGATGATGAATGCAGCCTTAGAAACCCATCCATGTGTGTAGTAGCATGATCTTTTTTTTAAATAGAAAATTCAGTTGTTTTCACAAGTTTTTCTTTTCTTTATTTTGTACTTCACCATATGGAGTAGTGTTCGCTTCACTGCAAAGTGCGGTTGTCAAAAAAAAAGAAAAAATCAACCATCCAACCCTATTTTCATATGGCCCGTTTAGCCAGTACAACTTTTTAGAGAGGCAACTAAAGCTCTCCTTTGATGTCATGCACGGCACCATCGAGAAGTTATGCGTTCAACTACAGGTGTTACCCATGTGCTTTGACAAAAGAGAGCATCAATAATCGGAACTAGCGCTCTCACATCTAGAAATATTTGCTCCTACTGCAATTTGCTCTCTCTTTCAATGTGACGGCAACAATGAATTTGTGTACCTTGAATTGGAGCAGCGAATCAAAATGCAGTGTAAAACACAATTGTAACAGTAAATAGTTTAAATACGCGCTGGAACACGCTTTAACGGAGTACTTTATTTGAAAGATCAAAATATCCCTTATTAAAAGATAGAAAATTAACATGCGGAAATGTGCGCATTATAGAAAAAAAAATTAGGTTTTTAACAGGGCCTAATTTTCATTTCCTTTCGATTTGCGAATTACGAAGAAACTAGAAATACATGTTAATAATATTGAATTCTTTCCTAAACTATTCTAAATCAATTCGAGTATTTCATTTAAAATTTTGCGGTGAAATAAAGCTTGTAATTCAACGAAAGGTGAAATGCATTCTTCGTCTCTGAACTTCGTCTTGCAACTAGAGCGGTGCCGAGCATGACTTCAAAGCGTAATGGAATGCTAGACACCCCATTGTAACGCCTTGAACCCAAACATGTGTTAGCATGAATTACGAAGAGTTGCCACTCCATCTCTGTAACACCTCCCTGGTCAGGGCCAGGGGCAGCAGTGACTTCAGACTGCTACCTGTAGCAAGGCAACCTACTTTAGGGAGTGGCTCTTAATTTTATTACAGAATACTCTCCAATGAAATCACTCACCAGCATCACAATGCTTTTCTTCTAGATAAAGAATGGATCTTACGTTTCATTATGTTTCTTTCTGGCACATTTCTTCAGAGATTTAGAAACATCATTTTCCCTGAAATTTGCTCCCTTTCATACTTTTATGTATATAGATCGATCTAAATTCTAACAAAAAGCACAATAAGAGACATGCCAATACAAAATGCTACAAATAAAGCCTTTAATCTATAATTCAGCTTTTGGGACTTTGATTAAATGTTACAGTCTAGATCTAAAATGTTCCCCTATGGACCTCATGGTCCTAAATGCAAAACGTAATTTAAATGCCAATGAACATATTCCTCCATAACACAATGGCTGTATTTATTGACTTTCCTATGTTTGAAATGAATTTCAATACCCACCATCAAAACACATTTGCAAATGCCTTTCAGATCACGTTTCTTGAGGTGTTGCATTTATCATCTGTATCGTGAGTAGATTGGGAGGCCGATCACGGTGCAACTCTATTGTGCAGTTTGACCCATGGAGCAGAGATGTGTAGAACATAAGCAGTGGTTGGTGTAGGCAAGTCTGAGCTATAAATGTGTTTCAAAACGACTCTGTGTCTATCAACTCTACAGAAACACATTTCTGGCTCAAACATGCTTGCGAGGGCACTTTTATGGGCAATTCAAATATGTGTTTCTCACACCATAATCAAAACAGCTTTCCATTTATCAACTGCCCAAAACTCCCTGAAACTTGTTTGGAGACCTTAATTCTGCACCGGAAGTGAGTTGATAAATACATCCATTGTTACTTTGGCATGGATGTGGTATGTGTGGCCTACAATCATCACTGCCAGGTATTATTCTTTTAACACTGACTTTCACATTACAGGTGGCTCTCACTCTCCAGACTGTGATCCCAGTGTAGATATGAGAGAGAAGGAAAAAGGTGATTGGCCAAACTTCATCCAGGAATGATGGCATCCACCAGCTACACACTCCTACACCATTGTAGTCCTAGCATTCAATGCTCATTACATCCAGGCAGTATTCCTTGAGCATGGTGAAATATTCAAAGTCACAGCATCCATGCCACAGTCACTAGATGCAGAAAGAATTCTTCGTTGCAATGGCAATTAAAGCAATATGTATGTAGTAAACCTAATGACATGGCAGTGCTTCTCTCCTGCAGTAACAACAATGCCTTCTGAGCAAACAGGCAAAATCCATGCTCCTTGTGCATGCAGACTGGCAGCGTATCAAATCGCCATGGAAACACATTCCCCTCTCAGGAGATATTTCCCTCATTGAGGCATAGGGAAAGCTAACAAGAAGCACGATCTCATCACTGAGGTAATCAAATATTGATGTAACCAACGAGAGACTATGGAGAGGAAAGAAGCAAAAGAGAAATGTAAGACAACAAAGTGTTTTAATTCCAGGTTACCAAGAAAGCTAATCCATTGTCAGGTGATATTAGCAACCAAAGTAAAGTACTGTCATTAGACAAACTTTGCTTCAAGGATGGAACAGATGAAGTATTCATTTTTATCTCAACATGTCTACAACAATCAACACATAATATAGCTGTGTTCGTATTCATGGACATGCACAGTCTATTGAAGTACAAGTCATCTTGAATTACAATAACCCTTGGAAGATCCATCTGATACAATGTATGTATCAGACATATTAATGAGGGAACTGGCTTTATCTTAACACTAGTTTTTGACATTGCTACAAAACCTGTAGTTGTATATCACAATACATTAGATATGTGTGATTTTAATGCCTTACTATAAAAAAATCACATAACTTCAGGCTGATGGTAGAAAACAGTGCAGATTGAAATGCATGGGTTAGTTGTGTGAGACTAGTGTCATTTGTTAACAAATCATTACTACTCAGATTTCACAGCTTTTGGGAATAAAGCTATGGTTTTGTTTGTTTGTTAATAGATGGTATGATTAGTCAATATCAGGACCATCAAAGTATTTAAATGGCTCTTGAGGTGAATTCCTAATCCAAACCTGCCTTGACACCCACAAGAAATAACTTTTATTTTGTTGAAATATGAAGGTTTTAAATGCATTCACCTCTGCTGAGGAGGTTATGTTATTGTCAGCACTGGTTTGTCTGTTTGTTTGTCTGTCTTAAAAAGTTAGAAATGGATTTTGTCGACATTTTGAGAAAAAGTTGGTAATACAGGGCTCGACCTTAACTTTTTTTCTAGGAAGCCAGCCGGGCTCCTCAGGGACCTTTTTAGGGAGCCAAATTGAGTTTTAGGGAGCCACGGTTCCCTCAGTCACAATCAGCAGTAGAGGTCTATTGTGTGTTAACCTGGTGGAGAAGATTTCATTTAGATATAACATGCATTTCTCCACAGACACAAGCCTGAGATACCTTGTTCTTAGTCTCTAACACACAGTGTGTGTGTGTGTGTGTGTGTGTGAGTGTGTGTGCGTGCGTCGCACGTGCGTGTGTGTGTGTGTGTGTGTGACTGTGCCTGCCACGTGCACCTGCGTGTGTGTGTGTGTAGGTGTTTTGTGTGGTCCCTCTCCCATTCCCTTGTGTAATTTCTTACCCTGGTCTGATCATATCGTCTTTCTTTCTCGGTTCTTCTTTTTTTTTAGCTGCAAGGTGTGGGTTAGAAACAATTATGTAACGCCACATGTTGATTGATCAGCAGAGCTGCCAAGCTTTGGAAGCACAAATCCGTACTCAGCAGCTCCAAAATCCGTATTTTCCACCAGAATCTGTATTTTTTCCATCTCCCTCTTTTTGCCATTTTGAATTAAACTCGTCGACTTATAAGGCCTACAAGCTCTTTAACATAACATTACGACACATGCTGAAGTATCGAGCTGGTCACCAGCACGATAAAGAATCCAAACTACGCAATGTTCAGAGTTGATTGATTGCTTTCTCTCAATGCATGTGTACAAGACTACAAGTGCATGTATGTACACCTCCAGAAACTTGCTGGGCTGGTTATGGAAGCTTCCACTATCTAGCAGGGGAGGGGGAATGCTTTCATCTTCTCAAGAAAGCTTCTGTGTCAGTGAATGCAAAACTCTGTTCGCTGTTTCCAACTATTGTTTACTATAAAACATAATCATGCGTTGTTTTCAGGCTTTTTAATTTTACTGGATTTTAAACATCAGTATTTTCCAAAAGTACCGGTATTCCAATTTCTTTTACCCTAACTGGAATCGGAAAGTCTGCTATAACGATGATCGCAAAATGCCGCGCTGTGTGTGGTTGCGCCAATGTGCAAACACGTGGTTGTACTTTCAAGTTTAAAGGAATGTGCCATGTGCTCCTGCCTAAGAGGTTACTGCAAGTTCGATGGATCGAATGCGCCATAGCTGAGCTGATGGCTTGTTTACGGTAAACATGCAGTTTACATTCGATACGAAGAAGTCATTACGTTTTTCACGAGGAAAAACATACAAAACAAACAAAAAACACCTACGAACGAATGTTGATAGCCAAAACTTTGAAAAGTAATAAGCAGTTATGATGAGCATGAACTGAAATTAATTGTCATGATTTTGCTGTCTAAGCAGGTGATGACTGCATCTCATTGGACCTACTCATAGTGAATTTGTCTTGGCATACGATACCTTTTAAGTATTTCTGTGATTACCTTTTTAATTGACTGATTAATCGATCCTTTTTTATTGTTCAGGGAACATAAGATATTCGATTAAGTACACTATATTCGACTGTTTGATGTTTCCTACTATATGGGCCAAAAGAAAGGCTATAGAATCACGATATCTTTGCAATGATTCCTTTAATTCAACTAATGAGCTGGTTCTTCGATCGATATTTCCAGGATATTTACACGCTGTTTATTCCAGTGCGCGCATTCTTTCGTCTGGCACGCACCTGGGTGTGGCACCTGCTTTTGTGGAAATTTCCACAAGGGGAGAGGGGTGGGTGTCAAGTTTCTTCGAGCCGAAGAGACTGCGCTCATGTATTCAGTATTTCACAATCTCTTCTCTCTAATTTATTGTAATTCATGCTTTCCCCTTATTCTTTGCTGATATTGAACATTTAGATTTAACTTTACGAAGGTTGGTAGATCGTGGATCTTTTTGTTGTGAGGTGTATGTAATTTTTTTTTTTTAATCATTCTTTGGAGGGGAAAGAACTTAGAAGAGTAAAGGGAAAGAAGAATAAGAGGGAAAGTGAAATAAAACGAACGGCACGTACGCTCAGCATGCAGAAAGCCGTCTTTTTATACCAGCATAGTTTTCATCATCACCATCAGACATCACTCAGATCATTTTAGCCTTTTCCTATCAACATTAAGAAACACGCACAGTCCTTCGAGATAAAAACCCAGGAAAATAAATAACAAATACAAAGTATCAACACCTACCAACACAAATACATTTTTGTATTTAGAAAAGACAACACACGTCGCTTCGATTCAAAAAAGTATTGCAGCAAAGTGGAGAAATCGCCGTTACGGAAATAACAGTGCGAGACACTTGAAAGAATTACGTTTAAATATTTCAAAGTATAAAGGGAACGGATAAAGTGATAGAAAATGGAAGAAATCGTACCAAACGAGGTGTGAGAAACGACAGAAATAGAACGATAAGTTTAGTAGTAAGTAGGATTTAATAGGCCCTAGCAAGTTTGCAGCACCGAAATCTACGCGAAAATTAATACACATTGGAAACTCTGTATTGCGACGAGATCCTTGGACCTTGGGATCATCAAGAAGCGATACAAAACAAAGGAAATTAATTCATTTTGACCGGAAAATAGTTTGTTATAAGTATTCTGATATATGAGACCTCCTTTAATAGGCCTAGAAATACATCGAGTTTCCACGATACTCGCGGGAAAGAAATTAAAGCTCGAACGCTTTTCACCTGCACATGCTGCAGTGCACATCAATACACGAACAGAAACTCACCTCTTCCTTGCAGAAAAATGATGCAATAACGTTACAAAAACACACACACAACACTCTAAAAATCATTTCGCACTTGGGAGGCAAGGGAAAAGCGGAAGAAGTAGAAAAAATGAAGCAGACATTGCACAACGGAGCGCTTCTACCCCGAATAAAAACGAAATAGTGTACTGTTTATAGTGGCAGCTGGCTACAGTGTGTAGCTTAGCGATCATACTCACGCTCCCCAGCCGGCCACACATGGGGATACCACGGCGATCGATGTAAACATCCAGGGTCCGTAGGCGACAGGGATTCAGGCGCGCGGAGTTCCGTTCGGTGTCCACAGTACGCAAGCAGCGAATTGCATGTGCGCACACTATTCTATAATAGAAGATACGAACACACACACATCGGGTACACACACACACACACACACATGCGGGCAACGTGGGCCGGCTGGAGAATGAAACATGTTCAGCGTGTAGTGTATACAGTATTGCAATTTCAGGGATAATAACTTCGAGCGTCAGGGCTCGCTGCGCGCGCCGGGGCCGCTCGCGCTCGTCGATAGTGTGAGTGTGTACATAAACTATGATTCTGTCTTGAAACGTGAGGCTCTACGGCAAAAAAAAAAAACTTAAGGAGCCAGCCGGGCTTTTTTCATACATTTCTGGGGAGCCCGTAGCGATTCTGGGGAGCCAATGGTCCCCGGGCTCCCGCTAAGGTCGAGCCCTGTAATAGCCAAAGGAACAGACGATTAAATTTTGGTAGTGATACAGATCACCGTCTGGATCTAGGAATTTTTAAGAATTTTTTTTACTGATACTTTATCATTAGGAAATAGGGCCAACACATGAGTGAATTCTAGCTGTGTGTATTAAAGTACACTGAGTGTGTGTTATTAGGCACAGCAAGAAGCTGTTAGTAGAGACACTGGAAAGAATACTTTATCATTGGGAAATAGGGCCATTTTTAGCATACTGTACATATGTAAATGGGTGGAAATGAGCTGCTTGGTGGAAGTCTGTGCTCTCCAAGTGCTTTCCCAGTCACCAATTGTTCTCTCAAACTACACTACATCACTGGCCATGGTGGAGACAAAATTGCTATCATTCACTTTCAAATTTTCACAACTAAATTGCTGGAAGTAATAATGGTGGTTTGCAAATAGTCTGTGGATTGTGCAAATGTTGACTGCATAAATATAACATAAATGTAGCACCAAATGGGCTGTATTTATAAAGCTTTGGAGTACAATTTACAGCCCATTTATGTGAAGGATATCAATGAAAAGTCTAAATAAATGAACATTAATTAATAACAACATCATCAAAAAATCTTATCACACATTGGAGGCTTCTTCTATTCTGCCTCTGGACTGTCTTGAGGACTATAATAGGGATATCAAACAGCAGTTACTATGGTGAGCAGGGACAAAGTCTACAGATTGAACCCAAGGAATAGAGTTAATAGTACTTCTCTTCTCCTCATACCGTTGATCACTGTGCTGTGTTTAGCAACCTCTCAAGTAAATAAGGCTCATAAACTTCTCCTGATGAGAAGCATCCTACAGCATTCAAAGGCAAAAGTTGATTGGATCACTGAAAGGTATTATCACTAACCAAAACAGTCTGTTGAGTCTGATTTTCCGTTTATGGCTTGGTAATTTCCCTTTGGTGTGCCATGGTCTCTTCCTTAATCTATACAGGACAGAGTACTAAAACTTGGAACACTGACTATCAATGAAAATACTGGTTCAAGTGATTGCTAGACCATGTCGAGTCAATGATAGGGCTTGAATATTTCAGCATTGACTAGAATCTCTGGTGCATGCACCCTTGCCTCATATCAATCAAAGTGTGGTGTGCATGGCAACTGCAAAACAAACTACTGTATAAAGACAGGAAGAAAATGAAACATTGATTCTTTATCATTTAATAGCTACGATAGTTGCAAGAACAGCAGAAGTGAAATCATAGCTTTCTGAGGGCTTGGACTGGTTTGCATTACACTTTATTTTTCATGCATAGTTCATAATTTGAACTTAAAGGGATCATATAGTTTTGGTTTAGACCTAATTTCAGGTTTCTAACATTTTTGATGAGATAATGAGAAACCTCTTATGAAATATGAAAGAGCATGTGATTCTATGAGGAATTCAACGTTTATTTGATGAAAATTGGTTTTGAAATGGCTGAGATATCCAAAAAGAGCGATTCTGATAAAGTGTGGGACCCACACTTTATTACGATCGCTTTGTTTTACTTTGTTTTTGGATATTTCAGTCATTCCCAACCCGATTTTCATTAAAAAAACTTTGAATTCCTCTTAAAATGGTATGCTCTGTACTATATCATAAGTGTTTTCTTGGTATCTCGCAAAAAGTTAAAAGCCCAATTCTCATCTCCACCAATACTGCACTATCCCTTTAACTGTTAACTAATTAACTGTGTAACTTTTGAACCTTGCCAAATTGGACACATCTCATACTAATATACTACCATTGTACAATGGTTTTCAATAGCTTTAAAAGCATTCTTTTTTCCCCCCACAGAGATACTGGTGTATAGTTCTGTGTAAACTTCTTTACGTTAGCCAGAGATATTAGCTAATATCAGAGTTGATAGATATGTTAATAGGCATCCTACAGGAAATTGCCCTCAAAGGGAAATCTGTTTGAGTGAAATCAGCAAATGAACAGAAATGGATTCAAAGAAGTTCAAGCAAAATTAAACAAATTGAAGAACAAAAATTTCATTGAAATAATTGCAGAGAATGCTATGCCAATCATTGCCAGCAACAATGATAATTGTAGTAATGTAATCATTGTTTTTAATATCCTTTTAATTTCTCACCCCTGTCATGATGCCTTGGAGAAAATTGTAGTGATTTGTATTGATGACGTAATGATGCGTTGATATAAAAATGATGCACAGGATAGAGTGCGTTAGTGGAGGCGTAGCGCACTCGAGGGTATTTACAATTGTGAAACATGCACGAGGCAAAGCCGAGTGCATGTTGCACTACATTGTAAATACCCGAGAGTATTGTGACGTCGGCCGTGGATGTTAGTGAGAAATTAATACAAGCACACGTGACTCATTTCAGTGCTTCCAATTGGCTACATTCTTGAACCCATTTTATAAAGGTGGACAGTACTGTAAAAGTGGAAATTTTCGCGGTGTTGAAATTTTCGCGCATTTCGCGCAATCAGAAACTAGCGCGAAAATAAAAACACGTGAATATTTTTGCTTGCCATACGTTCCTGTGCGTGATGTCTTGATTCCGCGGAATTAAAAACACGCGAAACTCTTCTGACCCGGCCTAGCGCGAAAAATTAGTCCCGCGAAAATATCCACTTTTACAGTAACTGACTTTGTGCTGACATGGGGCATTAACACCTATTCCTCAACATGTACTGCTTTCAAAGGCAGTAAAGAGAGGGCTGTCTCCCATGTAAAAAATTGAGTATTCTTGAGTGTATCACAGCTATTGATTCCTGCTTCATCTTGTGAAAGTGTGATCTTTGACCAGAGAGAACAGTGAGTGGCACAAAGTGACACCACTGTGAACTATAAACATGCATCATGACAGGTCTGTGGTTTCAACTACATCTCATAAAGGTACTATACTGATAAATCAAGCTTCTCCTTAAAGGCAGAAGCGCGTCCTAGAAATTTCAACTTTCAGTTGTAGACAGTCTTCGGAATAGGAAAAATATGGATCAAATTTAGATTTTCTTTGCGCACACAGTTAGCAGCTGGAAAATTGTAAATATTCCTTTGAATTCAAACAATGTATCTCTAATCCTCATAATGTGGTCATAGTCTTATCAAAATAAATTCAGATATCACTATCCAGGAGTTGTATCTGACTCTGAAGCTTTCTTGCACTTTCAGCAAGCCTGCACTGTTTGACGGAAATGCAATGTCATATTTTCAAAGCATAAAACTGTTCTCTAAAAGTTTTCTTACGTTGTTATGACCAAGAGTATGCTGGTTCACTTGCATGATTATCCATTTCGAGACTATAGAAAAATAATCTTTGACAATACGTTACTCATGAAATATTTATCTGGCAACTGTACAGCCAGAAATGTTCACATGCTTCTTAATTTTGAAAATTTGTGACAGCCAAGATTTACAAAATTAAAATAAATGTAAAAGTTCTTGTCTACACTATAATGCATTGGATGCCAGTGACAATTTGCAATAATTTCATACCACAAAAATTCCTTGCTTTACAGTATTCATTTCAGAAGGGAAAATCTGAGGATAATTGCAAATGTCCCTGGACAGCAGCAAAAGAATATAAAACACAATGATAAAACTAGAATCTAGGCTGCACCTATTCAGAGAGAGGGTGAATGCAGCTGAGAATAATACAAACTGGACCATCACAAAATGGCATGACAGATCAGATCATGAGCATTCTACATGGTTACTGCACCTACAATTTTGTGGAGCTGAAATTCATAGCCACAGGTGTATCAGAATGCACATAAGTGAGATTAGTTTGTGTATCTTAACTTTTTATTTTCATTAACATGGCTTTAAGAAGAGTTTTGTAATTTCTGTTTATTCGCCCATTGATCATGAAAATCTTGTACACTGGGATTTAAAAAAGGAACTTCTCAAACAATAATCAAACCATTTTGTAACTAGAAATGTCACTATGGTAACTGGTTCTCCTAGGGAAATAGTGGCATTTTGAGGAGTTGACCTTGACCTTTGGCCCCTAAATTCACTCGATAGTCCCTGCCAATCAGTACATGTATATGTACCAAGTTCCATAAAGATACCTTGAACCATTTGCAAGATATGAAGAAAAAAGTGAAACTTTAATGATTTCACCTGACCTCTTACCTTTTGACCTTTGACCTCATGACCTGAAACTCTCTCTGGACAATCTTCATTTGGTAGTATATGAATACACTAAGTTTCAAGAAAATACCTTCAGGAATTGCATTGATATGGGGAAAATAGTAAAATGTTGAGCATTTGACCTTGAATTTTGATAGAGATCTGTGACCTCTGGCCAATTTAATAAAAAAAAAAACTAATCAAGTAATTGTCCCATCATATGTCATCCTCTTACAAAATTTGGTGAAATTTGCCTCATCCAATCTTGAGATATCGCGTAAATGGACACAATTTCATGATTTGACCTTGACCTTTGACCTCTGACTTCAGCCGATTTCACCCAAAATCTAATCAAGTAATTGCCCCATCATACTTTACACCTGGACCAAGTTTGGTAAAATTCCACTCAATATTACTCAAGTTATCGCGTAAACAAATGCGGACGGACAACCTGAAAACATAATGGCCCGAATTCACGAAGGTGGTCTAAATTTAAACCATGGTTTATGTAAATTTCTTCTGCGTAGATATGATTGACAGATTGCGTACGCTAACAGGCATCCAGTAAAAGAACGTGCATTTATGCGCGCATGTATTGGTACGCCTATTTAACGCTTATTTTAGACCATGGTCTAAATTTGTACCATGGTCTAAGTTTAAACCGCCTTCGTGAATTCGGGCCATAGCCTCCAGCACCCTTCAGGCAGAGGCATAAAGACTAAACTTTGCTTTTCTTTTTTTTTTTTACTAAACCTATACATCAAAATCTTAAGGACAACAAGCTCAAAGAAAGAATTAGCTTTTTCAGCCCTGTAAGCAATAAAACATACAGTTATTACACTCCCTATCACCCTACAGATTCCCTCCCTGAGAAAGAATTTCAACTTGAGATCATTCTCCTCAACACTCAAACTGTTTGGGCAAGTGCATTCAAGTAACCTTATCTCGATACACGAGTGCTTAGTTCCACGTATTACATTGCATTTCAGGTGCAACCAATACAAATAATGTGGCACAGTGGGATTTCATGTACAGCATGTTATTCTCTGCATCAGACATTTGTGCGTACTTTCTTCACTACAATGGGTAAAATGCATAGAAAACTATAACAAGATTCATTAGAAAAATTGTGCGATTGACAAATATTTCCAGGGGCCTGTTGCATAAAGTGTTTACTAAACCTGAGAAAAACTCTGGTAAACACAGAAAACTCCGGTTAGTATGGTGCTGCCATTGACTTTTGAAACACAGGAAAAGTTCTGTTACATATTAACAATGAGTATTAATCAGGTAAAAAGTTTTATGCAACAGGCCCCAGGTCTTGCTTATTACAGTCATATTGCTAGTCAGTACTAATATGAGTTGTCCTGGAAATAACTTAAATGCTCGGGTGGCAAGTTTGATTGTCCGATGAACTAAAGTTTCTTGCAATGCATGTACTTTTCTTTAATAGACACTGGCTTTGATGTACTGGCTAAACTTAATGTATCAGAAAAGTTGTACTAGTTCCATGCCTGAGAGAGAAAATAATATCGTACAATAACAGCTATACCCTTAGCACGTTACAATGGCACATGTGAAGAATGATTTACCACAGCACTGAGTGAGCTGGGAATATATAGGTTGTTTTTAATCATGGTTTAATAAACAAAGGTGTTGCTGAGCAAATCAATGAAATTCCCTTTAAACGAAGTGAAGGGACAGCTAGCTTTACTTCATTGAAAACGATTCATACAGATAAGGTCTGATACATGATTCAGACATTTAGCTAAAAGTTTGTATCAGAGCTGCAAATAACCTTGTCAACATGGAAGCTTGGATAACAGACTAACAGCAAGTTCCATGTTGAATTCAAGTGTGAAAATATGCAAACGGTGGGGGACTTTGATCAGCCTTGAATCAGCAGCCTTCCAACATTCATGGTAAAGCTTGATGTCTGGTGTCATTTACTCAAGTCCCTGGCACAACACCTCTGTGGCGACAGACAAAGGGATTAGTCTTAAGCCTCTGGGCTATCCTCAAGGTCTTCTGGGATCCATATTTTGCTTCTAGCAACATCTGAGACCAATGAAGGCTGTGCCACAGAAACCCTGTGTACTTGCTGGGGATATCAAGTTGATGTAACTTCAAATGCAACACTGGAGGATCTGATGTCATATTGCTTGAGAGAATCACGTTTGGTACAATCCCTTTGGTCTCATTGTAACTAACATTCAGAGCAACATTTTAACTGATTTTAGAGGAAGAAAACATCTTCTTAGCAATTTTTAAACCAAGAATATTTCACTGTTGTTAACAAAGTTGTGAATTATCTTCATTGCAAAACACCTTACAGTGTACATAAATTCTAGGGAACTGGTATCATTATTGACATATTATTCTGTGAATCGTGTAGGCCTATGAACAGTGGTTAGGAGAAAGCATGATAGCTCCAGGTCAAACACAAAGATTCTGGAATTGACTCATAATATTAAATGGACATCCTTAAGTGTTATTCCTTTGTGATTTGCAGAGTGTGTACAAGTGCTGGTCTTGCTGTTACACTGCATTACTCTCCGACTGTACATTTTCTTTGTCAATCTCCTAGTGATACTTGTAGGCCCTATACTGGCTTACAATGTATGTATGAGAGCTAACTACAACAGAAAACAAATAAAATCTATGAACATGAGAATATCCAGCTAAAATAAAGGGAGAGTGGTTCCAGGATAAATGAAAAGTATAAGAAAAAGATCACATAAAGTTAACACAAGCAGATATCTTCCTGATTCCTGGATCCTGTAAATCAGAGATGCTTCACATGGTCTTCAGTTAAATTTCTGAAGGGGTAAAGGGGTGGGGCCAGGAGCACAAATACTATTATTTACAAAGCATACCATCCTTTCCATATTAAAGCATACTTCATTAAACTGTCCCTTGGATATGCAGCAGTAGAATAAAAGGCAGGTGAAAACCTCAAAGAAGGGTCAAGTAAAACACACAAACACAGATGTTATACAGACACACACATAAACACATTGAGGCAACAGGTGTATGATGACCCTTGGCTACACAAGCTTCTCCATCAGTCATGAGAAGTGAAAGTTCGATATCAACCTCACTCAGTGAGCTACTAGAAAAAAATATAAAGATGGCATGCCTGGAGTTATCTTGGTAATAAATCTGTCAGTGTCAGAAAAAGTTTATTGACCTGACCTGAGTCAATGTCAGACTGAAGACAGATGGATGAGGAGATGATCTCTAAAATGGTACATTGTACCTTGGGTTCTCTTTCCTTCACGAAGAAAGCAGTAAAAGTACACATATTTTTATTTACCTTCACTTGAATAAAGTTATACCACAGGAGGCCATTCTAAAACAGTGTTGTTGTTTTAGAGGATAACTTCAAACACCATGTTTTGTTCAATAAGTCTCAAAAAAAAAAAATGCTAGTAGGACTGCCCTGCAGTGAACTGGTATTCCTCCAAAAGGATGGCAAGCCAGGACCTTGACCTGTCATGTAAAAGCAAACAATTAGCTGTTTATTTCTATCCCAACAAGACTTAAATTAGCACTGGACATTTCCGAAGTACATTAAGTGACCATTATGGCACAATTCTTGCCTATTTAGTTCTATCCTGTCATCTCTACTGCATTACAACTGGAGATTCATACCTGAAGCTTTGACTAAAAGTTGTGGTTGGTTTTTTTTTTCTGCAAGATTACGGATTTATCTTTTAAATTGATCTTTTACCACTACCACTCTGTGTAAATTATTGTCCATTTCTACCCAATACTCAATACCAAATTACGTTGCAGACGGACACGTACCTCCAAAACATGATGCATCCCGTACGCTTCAGATAACAGTATACAAACTGTAGGATTTTTGTGCTGCTTAATTTTGCTAGAGACTCCAAACTGTAAATAGTTTGACAGTTTAGTAGAAAATATATTGATTGTATCAATATACAGAAATACTGCCTAATAAGTTGGCATCTGTATAGAAATTGACTGCCTAAGAAGCCAGCAAACCATAAAATCACTAAACACTATTTAACCCTTACTGTGCTTTGTCTGCCAACTGGCATACACACTGGAAGGTTCTTGCTGATCTTCACAGATGTCTGAAAACTCAATGAATAGTGATACCAAAGTCACATGAAAGGCATTTTGTATACATCAGGCTTGTTGTTAGTTTGACTACATTATTGCAAGCACTGTAACCCTGGTATTTACAATTATCTAGGCATGTATGTTGTTGCTTGAGACAATGGGATGATAGAGATTGTAACAGACACTCTAAAAGTGTAGTATATCTTAATTCAGAAGAGGGGGAAATAGTCTGGAGTTGTTTGAATTGTACAGAGGAATGACAGAAAACTTGCAAACACATTTTAGGGCAAAGCAGCAAAGATTGAGGAATATTGCTGAGACAGAGACACCTGCTTGGGGTTTGGAAATCAGAGCGATAAATTGCTTTAACATCAGACACTGAAATGTGAAATCTCTCTGGTCTGAACAATCCTCTCTAGGGTCCGGCAAGGGAAATTCAGTAAAAATAGACCACTTTCTGTATCCAGAACAATTCAAAACAACAAATGAGAGCTTATGCCTGTACATACATACATTTCTTCGAAAAGTACCTTTTAAGACATAATCCTGAACTGATACACGCTGTGGGTACCACTTCGGTACTTCTGACATGAATGGAGATATTTCCTTCTAAGTCCAGGAGAGCTATATCAAGTTTAGTGAAAATCTGACCATGCCTTTTCAAGAAGAAGATGAGAATGAGAAAAATAGGGCCCCAACTTGGAACCCTACCCCCCTCCCCCCTTAAGCCCATCCCTGAATCTGCCATGAACAAACTAGAAACTACAATCACCAAAATGTTTAAAACTCATAGCACTAGCTCAGCTTATCTCTTCTGGTTCTAGATAGAAGATTCATAAAGATTTCTTAAATTGGGAGCCTTTTGGTGAAAATCTGTATTGGGTTTTCAAGAAGAAGATGAAAATGTAGAAAGTTTATGCATAACAGGTGACGCACATTGAGTGATTGCAATACATGTAGCTTACTTGGCTCAGATGAGCTAAAAACAGCATAATTGCAATATGCCAAGGAAACAGCAGCATGTGGGACTCCCCCATACTCCGGCTGAGCATGCCTCATGCTTTCCACCTATGGGAGGGATATGTGACAAATGCAATGCATACCTACATTGTAGAGTGTATAATAATTTTACTAGTAACCAGACATGAGCACATTCCCTTGTATATTCAATTTGATTTTTCAGGACAAACATCCACATGAGTGACAGTGAGGAAACACGGAGACCACTCTTAGCATAAGAGAGACAAGGCTGTTTACACATCATCCTTACCGTCCATTCCTCCCAGGAGTTTGATCCTCCTCCCTTGTTGCCACGGTGATGTTGTGGCTGTACAGGGGATGCCCTGGTTGTCATGTTCACCTAGCAACCTACAAGCAAGCGTGTGTCCAGCATAGAAGCTTCTCAGATTACTGTAGACTGGATGAATGGAGTTAACAACCTGTATGCAAATGACACAAGAAAGAATATCATCATTGCCTGAGAACATACATAGGTACCTTTACTGAACATTTTCAAATTAAACTAGATGCTTTTTGATATAATGCAAGGGTTAGACAAATTTATAATTGATTTGAAATTGGTAATATGTTGAACTCCACTACTAGTTTAACTTAAAACACAGCATAACAAAGAAGTACAAAAAGGAAACTGGTCAACTGAAATTACCATATTGGCATTACATGTGAAAGAACTTGTTCAAACTTAGCATTAATTGTAGGGAAACTTAAGTCCATATTTTTTTTTTTTTATATTAAACAGTACCAGCAAATCTTGTACTCTTTTTGGTGCAAAAGAAATTTCGCATGCTTTCCTGAAAAAAATGATACCAGTAATATATAAATATATGAATTTGAGATAGTCTTGTCACTGCCTTATAACCCTCACATTGGTATATGATAAACAGAACAAAAAAAAAAAAGAAAAGAAAATTCAGCTACTCCTCTATGAAAAATAACGAAACATATTCATCATTGCCTAATCGCAACAATAACATAATGCCTAGAATACGAAACTGTTAAATCTTTATTTTTAAAGGATGTTAAAAGGACGTTTGATGGTGTGGAGGGTACAATGGATGATTTCAAGTTTGGTGCTAGTGCCAGTGCTGTCTCAGCACTAGCACTGGTGATAAATCCGAACTTGAAATCACTTGGTGTTGGGAGTTAACCTAAAAATTATGACGTATTTCCAGTTGCTGGTGCTGGCCTGGTGTTGAATGTCATCTCCTGAACCGAGCTCCACTGTTTGTGTTGGTGATTTACATGCTTTTTCCCCACTGGCCAATACTAGCCCCCAAGGATTATCATTTTCATCATTTTAAGTTAGATGCTGGTGCTAACACAGCTGTGAGATACCCATATTTACGTCCATTTAAAGTAGATGCACGTTGTACAGTGTACATGGCGAAGTCTATGCTAAAGCAATGGTCATCCTCGTAATGTAGACTATATGGCATACACAAAAACTCTAGACATGGCTATATAAATCTGAGCCTGGGAGTAAAATCAAGATAATTGTGTTTTAAAAGGTGAAATTTGTCTTCCTCATTATGTGTCTAAAACTAAGCAGTCATGGCTACATCTTTTAATATTTGACTGTGATCATGCACCATCACTTTTTTTCGTCACGCAATTCTCGTGGACTTCGCGGCGGTTTAATGCCAACATCTAGTTTTGGGATTGATCATTTTGATCGGTATCGTTGCGTTAATCTGGCTGTCGGTGTTGGAGCTCAATTCAAGGCAGTTGCTTTTGAGATAGCACTGGCACCAAACTTGATATCACCCAATGTATAAACTATTTTGAGAGTTGTGAGGTGACGACTTCATCATGTCATCTGATCTATTACTACAATATATGTTATGTATGAAAACCATCAAATTTCAAACTCCATCAATAAAGTACTTTTTATTCAAATGTTATGAAAATATATATCTGTTGCTTGTTTCTATTAAAACATAAACTCGCAACATCAAAGTAATGATCATTAGCATTTCAGATGCAAGCCACTGCTGACTTCATTTTTGCAGGTCATAACAGTTATAGTATTACAGTCTTACTCTTAAACACAGCCTTTTCACTGTCTAAATTGTCAAGAGTTTCAATCTAAATGATTAAAAATAGCTTAAGCTACTATCTAGTTTAATGTTCTTGTTCATTTCTGTTTGACAGCTTTTCAAATTGAAATGAAGTCAATATGTTGTCATGTTTATGGCTGATTCAAGAGGTCTGATGACATTGAATATCTATCCAAAAAAAAAAAAAAAAAAAAAGTGTCAGTGCTGTTATGGTCAAGTAACTGAACAGTCTGAAGAATTTAGCAATTTAATTAAAAAGCATAAGCCTTCTTACAGTCCTAAGAAATACTATACAAATAAAGCAGTTCATTTCAGATGGCTCTCAGTTCTCTGGTGTCTAGGAATTTAGGCATCTTGATTTCATGATCAGGTAATCCCAAATGCATACCTCAAAAAAGCATTTTTGCCACTTTGCACTGATTTATGACAGCTGAATAGCATCAGCATGAAATCTGATTCTATAGAGTGGAGTAAATTTATAGTCCTATGCAGAGATGGCTTGATTCAGTGACAAAACAAATCATTCATTTCATCCATCATTCACCTCATTAGACAAAATCAATTGGTCTGGATGAGGAATTGTCCACATTGTAATCTATTTTGAAGTGTCAAATTGATGTCCTTGTAACTGAAATAAGCACATTAGTTATTTCTGATGATCAAATTTGGTTTCAGGATCTAAGTTTTAGGGAAATAAGGTTTTGGTGTCAGTGACCCACTGCTCACGTTTCTCAGTAAGTCGAGCCAAGAAGTGCAATTGCTCCCATGATGGAGCCATTTGATGAAGCCATATATGGTATGTGTTACAAAGAGACATACTTGCATGTAGGCCCTATTACAGTAAGCATTCATATGCTGAGAACCTCATAATCTATATTGAGGTATATTGTAAGATCACAATGACCATATACAGCACTTCTAACAAGCTCAAAGACATCAGGTTAGATGTAAACTGCTTGATATTCAGTCAGTCATATCCAGATTCCTATCACTCATACGGTTACACACATGTAAAGGACCATCTTAGCATGTTTCATGGCAGTCCAGTGGGATTGGAGAATGATACAAAGCAAGCCCTAGACTAGAGACAAATGCCAAACACCTTGAACAATAGATTATTAATCATCTCCCTCGATCATTGCTTTTTACCTCAAGATGATATGAATCCATTTCCCTAGCCAACATAGAACTTGCATCCAAACACTGTAAATGTGCTCTGCCCCTGCTCCCAATCTTCATAGCACATGGAGAATAAATATCTTTATGTGGTGTATTCTAAGGGTTGTTGGTTTGTGTTCCTCTGCCTTGCATTTACAAACAAGGTATATTTACTTGCTCATTCTGGTCTCTTTATTCAATGCATTCAGTAAAGATAAGCAAACTATGACTGTTCGGGAGATCTCTTCAAATCACAGCAGCTATGCAAAACTACACACTCCTTGACAAGAGATGGCACTAGCATCACTTTTTACCAAGAGGAATACTCTTCTAAGTGTACAGTACTAAAATGCATTTACAGTATTGGTGTTAAGATTTATGGTGACTGGAGGACACTGTACACCTTGTAATATGATAACATATGTCAACCCCCCCCCCCCCCCACAACAAAATGATCCGAAAGTCACTGATGGCCCAGCCGAGAAAATTAAGTTGAAGAGAGATCATCAAAATCAGTAAAATCTGTTGCATTTCTGTTTTGGGCATAATTTTGTAGTCTAATGTTTCTTCTATCATCTGCTGAAATTTCAAAGCAAAATGATCAATGGAAAAGCAAGAAATAAGCATTTTTCTGGACCATAATTCTCTGACTTTTAACGGAACAGAATTGTGTCTGAAGATTTGGATTTAGCACTACTAACAATGAGGAAATTATCTTATTGGTCAGTGCATGGCATCCCGGGTTATATATGAAATAAAGTGGAAGAGCAAGGAAATAATAACATGCCACTTTCAGAAAATCAACCTCCTGCGACTTTCGGATCCTTTAGTTGTAGTGGGTCACATATTGACATCATATAGACCATTATTATCAAAGTGTCAAAATAGTTATTAACAACTATCTTTTAAAGAGGTGATACATTGAATGACAAAGTAGCATACATCTTCAAAAGCACCTAAAAAAAAATGAGCAGAATGACAGTTTCATTAAGATCTAAAAATTCAACAACTTTGATAGCAAATAACATGATTTTATGTAAAGAGCAGAATTACTTTGTATAAATTTGAATTATGTATCATATGTGGTATATACCCAATAAGTTTTCACATGAGATGTCCAATATTATTGAAAGGGTATCTTCTGTTCCTTTTATTAACCTGTATTTGTTCCAGTCAAACTGAACAAAAGATGAAATCACATCTTTAAAAAAAAAAATAACAAAATTATAAACTTAGGTAGAAATGAAGAAAGCCTACTCTAGAATGCCACAAGCTCAAAGACTTGCATTATTCTACACAGTACCTATCTACTGTGCCATAGGCAGGTAGATGATTTGTAATCTGTTCTTGTAGCGTTGAGCCATGGTGGCCTAGCTACGTGAGAATGCAACATGTGACATACCTCCTCAACAACATGACACCTCAAAGATATGTACCTAGCAACACAAGGAATGCCTGTGAAATGGCACATAAAATTTGCATGCCATAGGAAAGAAACCAAGGAATACTCATGTCAACCTATACAAAGATATAGTCTATGCTCATTGTGTGTCTGTTAAAACAGTACCCATCGCTCCCTCCTGCGGTTTTATTGGAATTTTAGAAGAGTTTTGTTTTCTGGGAGTTGTTACAACAACATCGCATTAAAGTCTGTTAAAACAGGGCTTTACACTCTCCCCATGTCGCTTCTCTACTCAGCTCTCCTCTTTCTAGGCTCTTCTTCTGCTAGTTGGTCCCTGCAAGGACTACGTACACACGGTGTTACTGCAAACCTCTCTCCAATGACTCCATCATTTACTTCACCATGCAAACCTTCAAACAACACACTAATAGGTTGGCTCTCAAAACAGTGCAACATGCCATCTAAGCCAATATAAGGTTAACAGGAATCCATCATTCCGATGAAATTACATTAGTCCTCAATCATGATAGAAGACTACTTGGGGAAGAGAGTACCTTCTGCTAAATTTCAGTTTTGTTCAGCAGCATTGTATTCATCACATATATTTGAACCACACTTTAAACGGAAACAGCTGGGTAAACCCACTAATATTGTCCCATCTTAAAGAATATTACCTGAATATGTTTGTCTGTCATTGAGGAAGTATGATATGGAGCCAAGCAAACACACCTGCACATGCACCACTTTGTCTGCAGCAACCAGGACTCCATCAAATTACACTCCTGTGTTCCCTATTTCTGCTACCAGGGTGTCAGAATGCCATTATGTTGCTTTATATGACATGATTATAATTGAGTGCAATCATGTGGGGGAGGGGCTGAAAAATGTGACTCCAGGGGGAAATACTTAAAAGAAAGCTATCAATTTTATCTTGTAAGTTGTATGGATCTGTCACATCATGTACATGTACTATAATGGAAATTGCCTCTAGCTCTAGATGCAAAAGATTTCATACCGAGGACAAAGTGTCAAAGAGGATATTTCAATGATCCTCCTACCACATCTACAAATTATAAGTAACATAGCAAATTCTGAAAAAGAACCAATAAAATGTATTGTTCAAAAAATCATGAACAATGACAAAGGGTATATTATGTCTGGAAAAGAAACCTCCAGTTGACTTAAATATGCACCAGACTCTCAACCTACAGAGTGCTATATCTTTTGTATCTCGGCTATGTGAAAATGGTCCCCATACCACACAGTGTTCACCATGTGCATTTTACCGCCAACATAGAAGGCTTGTTTGCTTGGTAACACCAATTTTTTTTCATGGTTCAATCGGGCATTTCTGGCATTCCGCATGATAATTCCAAGCGACCTCTTTCCTATCCAGCCTTTAAACAGATCAGGTGATCAGGGAATATGGCTTGCCAAATTGTAAAGCCCTGGATCAAGTGCAGGGGTTTGGATTTCAAAAACAACCAGCCTGATACACTGAAATATCACCAATTAATACTGCAACCCAATTTTGACTGTTCTTCTGTTTCTAAAGCCCTTTTTACACTTGTGTTTCTTAACTCCGTACTTTCTCTGACCCAGGACTATCTTTAGTCCCGTACCAATTTTTTCAGCTTTTTACACTCACCAATAAATCCCGTACTAAGCTCTTGTCCTGGGTTAAGGAGAAAACTGACCTTTTTACACTCGTACTTTCCAAACCACATGAATATTCATGATTACGCAGTGCACTGTACAAGTACACGCACGCACTGGCAGCACTTGATTACCTCGTTTCTGATTGGCCATTGGGGGTCGGACTTCCGTCTCTGTCGCTTAGCCCCGGATTATTTTTTTCGTTCTGTTTACACTCGCTTGCTTGGCACCGCAATTGCGGGGGTTAGCACTGCAATTGCAGTGCTAACCCTGCTATTTTGCAGGGCCAGATAGTACGGGATTATCGGTGGGGCTAACCCACTTTCTCAAAAACAAGTGTAAACAGAAAGTGGGCTAAGGAAAGTCCGGTACCAACGGTGGGGCTAAGGCCCCCCCCCCCCCCCCCCTTAGCCCCACCGTTGGTGCGGGACTAAGCAAAAATTTGCAAGTGTAAAAAGCCCTTATGAAGACTGTGAACACATAACTGTGTCTTGTATCTTATCACTTGTATATTTTCCTCAAACAATGATGTCAGCAGTCTTTGACAAATTATTATTTACAATCTAATGTGCTGAGACACTATTCAGTAAAATATTCACGCACAGTTACCATTCATAGGATTACAAATGAAAAAAAGTTTCAGGCCATTATAAGCCTTTTTCCTGTAAGTGATCAAAGTCATAAAATATCTAAATTACACAAAAGCAGTTAGCTTTGAGTTCATATTACCCCAAACAGTATTTGTATACTACAGCGAGACATACTGTAAAACATGAAATCATTTAATGAATATAATGTGCAAACAACAGTTGTGCTGAGATGACTTTGTCAATTCACAAAGAGTAATTTGCAGATCTGGCTACATCCAAAATCAATGTCTCATGAAATCATGATCCAAAACTAGAAAAGCGCTCAATTCTATGCTCTCGGTCACATATCACTCTTTTTGTTCAGCAGATTTGGAAAACACATGCAATTCTTTCATGGTTCTTCTTATCATTCTCTGCACATGTATCAATAGAGACATATTTAAATCAGACCTAGGTGAAAACAGTATAAAAAGTCTATTTTGCTCAGAAAATATGACTGAATGTGAAATCGCCAGTTTTTCTAACAAAGCAAATTATGTTGCATTTGGCAACAAACATGACTCACATAAGGCTGGGAAGCCCGATGTACACATTCATACATTTGAACAAAGTATAATGGTTGGATAGAATATAAATTATTTTAGGAAGTCAGTTTCATTCAACACAAGCCTATGCAGGCATGTAAACTTGGAAAAAGTCTGATTGACTCTACAATCATTCATTCAAAGCCTGCTATCCACTGTCTTCACTAGGCAACCCATACAAGCAACATATCGACAACGTGCAAATATGCATTTCTTTGGTATTGAATGGCAATGCCTGTATGACTAGTTAAGTAATAGACCTCTCTACCATGTCTTTAGCAAGTCAACCAGAAATGGGCCATATCCTACCTGAATGCACATGGTATTATCTCAGCTATTATACCTAGATACAGCTGTACCCTCATTACTGGTTACTGGAATATTGTATTTCATGGAGCATCAATGGCTGTCACAGTTATCAGTATAAACCACAATGGTCCTACTAGCATAATGGGGATGATCAATATGTTGTGTAGCATTTGAGCACTATGACCCCGTATAGCAAAATAGAAAAGCATTCAGAGAGTGCAGACCTCCACCATATGCAGCTTGTGATGTACTCATATGTGCTAAAACTGGCCCTCTTTCCCAGTGAAATGTCTCTACCTCTACATTAGCTTTCTGCTGCATCTAGAGTGCACACATACCTCATTTACATGCAGCTCCAATTCCATGTTTGTTTGGCCTTATTTGCCAATGATAATCCTTCAAAAAATCCTGAAACCTGGTAGTGATCCAGATCACTGTCAAAATTTCAGCATCTGTTCCTTGTGTTATTATCAACTTTTCCTGTAAAATTTCATCCAAATCTGTTCATAATTTTTCAAGTTAGTTTGCAAACACACAGACAAAGGGACAAATCAATGCCAACAAAAATAACCTCTATGGGAGAGGGTAAAAAACATCTGCAGTAATCTGCATTGTTAGTCTTGGGGAGACAAAAAGGACAGACATAAAGTGCACCTTCAACCCATCAGCTACACAGATGGTTTTCCCCAAATCTGGTGGAAGAAAATATATAAATTTGTGAATGACACTTGTACAATACATACTGCAAAAGACTATTTTCAAACCTGAGAATAATAGTGATATAGATTGAGATTGGGGATATTGATAAACAATACATGAGGGGAGCAAAGTAATAGCAATAGCCGCATTGACACCTACTAACAGTGCGACTTTTAAAATCGCGATATTTTGGTTCCACCGTTTACACTTGTGCAAACAGCACGCAAAGTTTGAGCTTCACGAAACATCGCGATTTTTTGGTCGGTAGTGCGCATGTGTAATTTACCTCTCTTCAACACGGTAGACGAGTGGAAGCGTGGGCTATTCGTATTCTCTGCAGTGCAGTCTATTTTGCTCGCAGCTAGCTAGCTGGTTGGAACGTTGAGCCAGGGCTTTTTATCAGTCCAATGCACACATAAATTTGTGTTTCTCGAGAGTGTAAACTTACGGTAAAACTATATAGCTTGCTATATCAAATCATGTATTATACGTAGCACTAGCAGCTGTTTAAAACTTCAGCTTAGTATGGGAAAGTTGATGAAAGTACCATCGGGAGGATCATGAAATTTCGCCGATATGACGAAAGTGAGAAGTACGTAGCACTGGTATTTCATCAGGCGACAGCAAGAATTCACCATTGTTTTACCGACACTCGTTACGTACTGCTGTATTCCACAAAGTCAACGTATACCGAGAGCAGTATGGGCACTCCCGAAATCAATGCATTTCTGGGAGAACATTAATTGGTTAAGTCGTTATGGGGTGATGATACGTGGTTGGAGAACTTCAGAGGTTTGTTACTAGTTTTCATATACAATATACTTAGTAGTTTCATCAGGGAGGTGAGAAACCAGCCGAGGATCGGCCGTTTACCTGTATGTACAGCAG
The DNA here is from genome assembly GCF_964275005.1 of Diadema setosum. NCBI lineage: Eukaryota > Metazoa > Echinodermata > Echinoidea > Diadematoida > Diadematidae > Diadema > Diadema setosum. The sequence goes on along the minus strand of NC_092690.1, from coordinate 15,197,645 downwards.
CATGTACCCTGTACTCTGGCCAGCGGCCGACGTACTCTCTACATGTTCCACAGAGGGATCGGGAGCGCGCGTAAACGACCGGTACAATCCGATACCGAAAGTCACGTGATGAAAAATCGCGATATTTCTGCAGCTTGGGTTTACACTCGCCAAACTTCGCCTCAAACATCGCGATGTTTCAAAAAATCGCACTCCGGCTGGTGATTTTTCTGGCGATGTTTCGAGGGCGTTTGGGTGTAGTTGCTTAGCAACTTGCACCCAAATGTCGTGATTTTAGAAAAATTGTGATTTTTCCAAGCAAGTGTAATGGGCCTATTGTCCAATCTGTAGAGAACAACTCAAACTTACAAAAAAGTCTTCTTGAATGCACTGCCCTCAAGATTTGTTTTTGAGGGGCATGTCGCGGAGGCATCTCTGAGACCTGCTGGAGACTGGAAAATGTCTCCGAAAGACTTCAACATAGTTGAATTTCCTGTTCCTTTGGGACTCAGCTCATCTCCAGGAGATGTTGCAGAGCGTCTCTGCAATAGTGGAGACTCCAGTTACCACAAGGCCGCCACCTAGTCTCCAGGTCAATGATACCCACTTTATAGTTCATGTGCTTTACACAGCTCAGTTACATACAATACATCCAATATGCGTAGGCAGTGTTACATTCAGTATGTGTGCGTAGCAAAATATTTCCAACATCAAACTCCACATTTTAGAAGGGGTTCACATGCTCATACACCTATAATCCCAACTACCATGATGTACACAATAACCAATACCTGTCTGATGTGTGAAATCAAGTGTTCCAATTTCCGAGTATGCCACACACCCAATTAATTTGCCTTTGCTGCGTACATTGAATACATGCAGTCAGACGTAAGGGTACTATGACTACCTATAATTGTGTGCATTTGATATTGCAGTCACGTAATGGGAGATGTGATGAGCAATTTTTTATGACTATCAATTAAAACTATCAAATGAAATTTGTGAAATAAGACCAACGCAGAGTATATGGCATGTAAAAGTCTATTGATGCTGTGTATCCACATGCATGACTCTACAATCTAGGTTGGTTTGAGGATTCTTAATCCACATGGCATGCCAGCTACAAAGGAAATTCTTGCTTACAATAGATTTTAATTCACTGTATTTCACTGATATTAAAAAAAAATTATTTACCTGAAAGGTGGTTATTTGAAAAACCATAAAAACAGCAAAAGAGAAAGCCTATAATCAAATCATAAAGACAAGTAAGCACATACAATACAAGTTTAACAGATTATTCTCTAGTTGAGTGTATCTAGTCATCAAACAGAGCAAAATATGAACATGAATAGATAAATTTGCAGTGAAGGCACAGGCACAAATGATTTCCTCATGTCATTCATCTAAATGTAGTTCTGTGGAAATAATCATGCCACTGTTTATTATGCATCTAGGGAGATGTAATATGATTGAAGTATACATGTAAAAGCTATACAAGGCAAAGCACAGGAAGGATTATACATGGCCAACTGAGTTACAATATATACAAGGTCGCAACAACCTTGGATAGGATCCTGGGACAAATATTCTGAACTGATGCAAAAGGAATAGATCAATTCAGGATCAATGAACACAGTATTAATGAAAAATGCTTTGCCTGTTCATGTGGCAAAAAATCCTATTTGTATGTATGTTTAAAGAGAAGTATGACAATAATAGGGGTGTTTTTATTCCTACATGTATCTTGCTGAAAGCTAATTAGAACAACATTGGTACATTACAATCATATTTCTTCTCAAGTAAATAAATCGTGGTTCACTGGTGGTTTATTAGCTTTGCTCAGTTCTGCAGGTAAGTTTGTTGTTTGAATGCTTTGGTTTCTAAAACACATTTGAGGAGGCCAAGTTAAAGGGTGTGTACAGTTCTGGTCGAGGTGTAGATTTAGCTTTTAACATTTTGTGAGATATTCAGGAACCACTCTATGAGATGTCAAAGAGCATGCAGTTCTAAGGGGTATCAAAAGTTTATTCGATGAGAATCGGTTTTGAAATGGCTGAGATATCCAAAAACAAGGTGAAACAAAGAGATCCTAATAAAGTTGGGGCATGTCGCCTTTTATTATTAGCACTTTTTTGGATATCTCAGCCATTTGAATACCAATTTTCATCAAATAAACGTCGAATCCCTCCTAAAATTACATTCTCTTTCATATTTCATAGGAGGCTTTTCATTATCTCACTTAGGAATGTTCAAAACATGAATTCCTTCCTCACCCAGTACTGTACAGTCCCTTTAAGCTTGACCTTCCAGTCACTTCCATCAACAATCTGTGGCTACATCTTTGGATGCGTTTACGCAAACAGAACACAAAACAAAAAACTTTCCCATGTTTGAAATGTGTACATTAATAACCACTATCAAAATGTGCTTGTAATTTTTATCAGCTCTGTCTTGAGTCGATGCACAGAGGTCTGAGCTATAAACACAAATTTCATGACAACTTTGTGTTTATCAACTCTACAAAAAGCAGTTTCTGGCTCAAAAAAGCTCTGCGGTTACCATATCAAGTGAACAGGGGGTTAGTAACATGATGACAAATGCATTTGTTTGTTTGTTTTTTTTTTTTTGGGGGGGGGGGTTCTGCAGGGGGTAAATTTCAATCCCATCTAGATGTGATTATGAAACATACTTTAACACTAATCATATAATAGTGTTGGGTTTTTTTTATAGAGCATAATTCAGTTAAAACAAAGATGTTCATGGGCAATAGAGAGGAAAGAAAACACTATACAGAAAACAGTGAAAGAGGACAATAGTAACAGCAAAAAAAAAAAAAAAAAAAAACATTGAAAGGTACCAATGAGTTCATTACAGTTCTGTCATTAATGCCTTACCCGTACCGTCAATCCCTCCTACCACCTTGCCATGGATATGCACACAGAGAGCTTACTGTCATAGCTCACCTCAATCTGTCTCTGTGAGTGCTGTCTATTACCATCATTCTATGAAAGGCTAATCCTCAGAGAAGATTCACTCTCTGAAGGCAGTTGTTGAGGAAGCCACTAATCCTTGTATTGACTGCCTACAAAGATCCTTTATTGTCCTGTAATTAACATGTCTGCTAGAAGGTAAGATCAAGGTCAGATGAATGAAAGGGAGCTTTCACCTGTTGGTTAGTGATAGTAATGGCTTCTGTAGACAGTTTCTATGGGTGTTGATGATGGGATGTGCTATTACGTGATCAATACAATCTATAAATCTATAATGACCTTTCCTTTACAGTATCTCCATGCAATTTTCCTCCTGAAACTTTATAAAAATGGAAACATCTGGGGACAGAGACCAACAACATTGGCAACTGCAGTGACACCCAATTGGGGGTGGGGGGGGGGGGAGAATTAGTGTTTCTTCCATTTGCATTTCCACACAAACCTGGTGTGTGTATATTACAATGAACCATGCACAGTTTTCCCACCAATCAATATCCACAGTAACAGGTACTACACACATGCTGGGACATTCAGAGATAAAAGTGCAATAAAAGATAAAGTGCATACATGTGTGAATAGAGGTTGGCAGTGCTAGTCAGTAGCACCAGCACATGCACTGCAACCCAGTTGTGTGGTTCCACAAACTACATCTTTACTGCCACTCAGCGACTGTTTTGGTCATGCAATGTGCAGAATCGATCTGGGATTGTTTGGAAAGTAGCTGTTCCCATAAGGAAATATATTGTGTAAAATCCCTGTGATCATATATGATCTTCTGGTAAAGATTACATTTTTAGATATCAATGAGGGACAGTGAAAGTGTTCTTGCTCAAGCAGTTTCAGATTATCTGGTAAGCACAATATAGGGTTTGCTGTGGGCTTACATGACCTGTCCATGTCTGTTTGGCCTTTGCATCATAGATACAGAGATAAATGTAGGCTTAAAGGGATACAAAAAGGGATACACAATTCATAAGTTCACAACAACAACAAAATTCTTGGAATATACTGCCCCTTATCTTTTTAACTTGTTTGTTCAAAGGAAATGTGTCTTTACTTTGAATTTCTTGTCCTACATCATACCTTCTGTTTACATGAGACATCTCCTGTTGTGGTTATAAGTGCAACTTCCCAGATTTCCTATTGCATTTTCAAAGGTTCATACTTTTTAATTATTTTTTAATCCATGTTTGGCATCTGTGTTCAGTTCGTAAGACATGTGACCCTGTGTGCAAAAGAGGTTGCAGAGTCAAAGAGCTGCTTATTCAAAAAGTCTTATTTGTAGATGCTGAGGAGTCTAACACAATTGCAGTGACCATCGCACAATCACACTTCCCAAAGGACAAGTAATGACATAGTGCCTTAGAGCATAAACCAACAGTAGTCTAACAGGTGAGAAGAGAGCTCAAACAAATGGTCGCAGTATTTGTCAGAATTCTCCATCCTACTTAGAAGAGTAAGATCTTGAAAAAACATTTACTAAGTACATTGTAAGGATACCTTACAAGTTCTGCCTGATAGCAACCTTATTCAAGCAGGAAACTCAAATTTCCCTTGTTTGCTTTCACTGGCTGGGAAACTAAATCCAGTGGGATGTCCTGTATTCATGGGACCAACACACGTTACTTTCAGAACATCTTGTAGATTTGGGTCACAATACAGCATCACCCTCTCATTCTGTAGTGCTAGATGGGCCTTGGCAATAAAGTTTACATCCATGAGCAACTAGTAACTGGTAAAGATTAATCCTGTGCAACAAAATACACAGGAATGCCAAATTTTTCTCATAAATGAAGTTTTGTTAGATGCAAACAAGATGATACTTGAAGTCTAACATGAGGACTATAGATTGCTGCTATACAGCAAAGCCCTATTTGCAAGAGGGAATACTAGTAGTCATCTTATAAGCATATCATAATCTTGTACATTTGTGTCAGATGAATAGTGTACACATTGAACAGTTATTTTGGGAATACAGGTTTTCATACTCACATTGAAACTACTGGTATCTCACTTTCTCTATGAGTATGAATGTCCTGTTGTGATTAGGTTTACCATGTGATCTACTAGTCTACGCTGTGTGAACCAAGCGGGCAGCTGCACCACAGGAGTTTGAATGGGGCACATTATAATGTTGGATGTTCTTGTAATGGATTACAAATCTGATCACAAGTGTTAAGTGAAAGAGAAAGATTTCATGAAGGTTTAAGAGGCTCATGTAAAACCCTCCCTGTCTTTTCTACTCTCACCCATCTCTCCCTCTCACACATGTTCCCGTTGGTTTGATACTGTTGATAGGGACTTTTCGACTGGGTGAACGAGAACGATGTGATGCCACTCACAGGCGTACATGTCAAGGCGTCACGTCCCAACATCAACCCGCTGCTGAAAAACATTTTGATTTGGGGTGTCATGTCTCGTGGCGTGTGCAGTAGGCTACACTGTAAATTGTACCTGTGCCATGGGTGCATATACATGTGGAATTTGTGACTTGTTTTTCACTTGTTGAATATAGACTTTGTCTTTGAGTAGATGCCAAAAAAGTATTCTGGGATGAATTATGTGGATTTTAAAACACGATGCATGGTAAGGCTGCAGAGTACGCAAGCAGCAAGACGTGATTGCATGTAGCATTACGTGTAAATGTATGGGTGGGACTACGGCACCCAGTTGCAAATCCCAGGACGGTAAAAGCAGGCAAATAAAGTAGGTACCAGAGGCTGTAGTTTGTATGTCAGCAGTGCTGTTGTGATGTATCAAATTCATTAACTTTCATGTGATTAAATTAGCAATATTCTCTCAAAAGAAATAGGAAAACGGGTGAACTGAGCACTGATTTGCTGAGATTTATCATGATCTTTTGCGCGATTTTGTCTATCGCGACAGGAGCACGACATCATAGACAAGGCACCGTGAGTGTGGCGCGAGTGAATTTGGGTGGACAGTGATAAACGGGGTGAACGCATCAGAAAATTGGGTGGTGAGCACGGGGTCGACACTCACGCATGCGCAGTACGTAAAAAATATGTCATAGCACGGTGACGCTAGTCTCAACGTGCAAATCGAAAAGTGCCCACTACTGTAGATCTATCTATCATACAATACACTACACATTGAGTGCTGCCTTCTTAGTCTTATGTTTGATGAGACTGTGACATATACATTGTGTGTACTGGTAACATGTACAAGACATGCACTTCTGAATACTCATCACATCTATCTATTGTACATGTAGAAGTCAATTATTTTTCCATTGCTCTTTCCATCTTGTTGTAACAATCAAAACAAATAGCAAACAGTAAATGTCTTTCATTAAAATCTTCTCATACTACCACATTATGTCATTATTTGTATGTTTCCAAATGTTGAGTGAGTTGAATCTTAGAAGTGGAGAATATGTATGTTGAAATAACATTGTATAGATAACCGAGAAAATTGTTTAAAGGTCTTTGTATCAGCATTAACCATCCAGTAACACTAGGGTTCAGGTGTTCAAATATGCTGAGTAGCAAGGGCAAACTAACTAAAAGAGTGTTTTGGGGAGACATCTGTGAAATAAACATAGGTAATAGCATCAGTTTGGCTAAAGTTGGATTCCAACACCTTACCACATAACTAGACAGAGTAACTAACTGCGATATGTAGAAATATTCAAATGACTGATACCTGTTCCTTGTTATTTTAATCATGCACAATAATACATATATCAAAAAAATGACTTGATATCACACCTTTTATCATCTAACACCCACACTAGTACCTTACAGCATGTAAATACATCAAGAAATACTTCCATTAGCTCAAAGCAAAGGCAACAAAGCCAATATTTTGTATAGGATACAGGCAACAAATGATAACTCTGCATGTGGACAACTCAGCCCGGCACACGAACATATAGATCTCTTCCAAAATAGCATCTAGGTAGTTCAACATTCAAACATATGCACAGAACCAAAAACTTAATGTTGAGGGTGGAGCATCCACTCCACTATTGTGTACTCAGACAAAGCCCTAATTCAGTATAAAACAGACATGACAGTGTGGTGAAGAATGTCACAACTGTCTTTTGATTCAATTACCTCTACCAAAGCTGCTAAAAATGTGAAGTGTTTTATGATATTAAACTTTATAGAGTAGTAGCTAATGAACATTTCTTATGGAGACATTCAGTACTGATAGTTAACACAGTTGTCACTAGTATGATGCCTTCCCCACAGCATAGAAAGCATGTCACACACCATAGACATAGAGAATAGACATGGAGTGGAGTCATGACTATTCTCTTATGACCATTTGACATTCTGTAGCTATTGATTTTCCATTCAGTCTCGAAAACAGTGCCTTAAGAATAAGTATTGTCTAGTAGAACATGCCTTATTGACTAGTCTCTGGGAAGAAACAGTTGCTTAAACCATCCCCAGCACCAAGTCTGAAAAGAAATTGTTGTACAGGGCTCACAATCACAGCTTGCATGCTTACCAGGTAGTGACTGGATTTAATAGTGTTGTACCAGTAGTCGAAATTCATGTAGACTACAGGTAAAATAGCTGCTTTGCTCATCCATCTGTAATACTCAATCAATGAACATGAAAGCATCCGGCAGAAAACTCACATCAGAAACACTATCAGTCACACAATTGCTTTCATGTACAGTATAATCTGTGATTTCGGCATTGCTTGAACTGCAGTCTTCCCTCTGGACTGTCACTTTCTCCATGATCTCTGTGGACTTATACCCTGTAGTGTTAGAGTCCCCCTGTCTAGGAGGACCTCTGGAGGACATGCTAGATGAAAATTATACCCCTTTCCCGCTGAAGGAAATCTTAATCCCGCAGTATGAAACGAAACTCGGTTGAAATCTAGGGAAAGCCTAGGTGAAACACCGATTAAAATTTGGGCAATTTTTACCCTAGAAGCGTCCTGTGTAAACACCGACAGTTCAACGGGAAACCACCGGTGGTTCACTTAGGAACGCCCAGCGTGAAAGGTCGTCGCGGTGAAACACCGGGCGAAGTATGTAGATTATGTCAAAGATCATGTTTTGTTTCCGGTCATGCACACGTTTTTCGCTAGCTAGCAAATTACAGTAATCCACACGTAATGCGTGTATGTAAACATACACACGACTAGTATCTCGTTCGTGTTACACACACCGGCATTGTATTGGATCGTGTTGTATTGTACGCATACCGTATACAAATAAGTGCTGCGCAAAACTGAGATTAGTACTTGAGTTGCCATGTCTTTTGTCCTGCTGAATGTTGCAGTTGAATTAACTATTCTGGAGTTAAGTTCTGTGAGAGGGAGAGAATTACGAGTACGAACCACTAGTAAAGTACCATGTTAAAATTAGCGCACGAAATGTCGCGCTATATTACACACTTCCACTGGGATCAGCCGTGGTGCTTGCAGAAAACACGTCTAGGGGAAAGTTGCAAACAAAATTCACAGAGAGCATTGTCGTAGGTGTGAAAAGATGGCACTGAAAATTTCACCGGAAGTTTCCCGGTGAATTGACCGGGGAATCCAACGGCGGTACACCGAGAGTGGCAGCGGGAAAGGGGAATGTGCCATTTTTTATAAAACTCAGTGGGTGGCAAGAGAGACCCCATTTAGAGTCCTGCTGTTGTCTAGAGTGAGGTCCAGCATACATTTTTATGGAAACCAGCGGAAGGGCAGTTTTTCCACCACAAACAGTGCTGGTCACTGGCAGTGTGTGCCGTGTGACTGTCTTCTCGCACTAATTTCCTTTACAGAATATTAACGTCTTCTAACAACAAAAGAAGTTGCAGGTTTAGCTGATGGGCCTAAGCCTTTGGCAAAAAACTGTGACTGTGTTAAGGATGGTGACAAAATCCGCGGAGGGCGCATTTTGTAAAAGGAGTATAGCTGGCAAAGGGTCTGAAACCAGACTATGTTCACACCGTGTTTGTGCCGAGACCGTTATAGAGTCCCCTCGTCTGGCGTGAACACGGCACAACCTCTAGAGGTTGTGCTAGACTCGTGCTAGGCTGTCTAGCACGACATTCACCCCAGACTCACGCCATACTCACTCCAGACTCGTGCTAGATGATTTGTGCCGAGACCGTTTAGAGTCCCCATCGTCTGGCATGAACACAGCACAACCTCTAGAGGTTGTGCCGAGTTTGGTGGGACTCTAAACGGGATATTAGACATTGTTTTCTAGAGTGAAAATGCCGGGCTCGGCCTGGGCTGGGCTCGGCCTAGGCTCAGCCAAGGCTCAGCCCAGCTTTCCTTTCACTGTAAACACTCAAAAAGCCAAAGGTGGTACCAAAAACGGCCATGCATTTGGCCAATCTCTGGAGGTAGTCTCAGCCCCGGCTCAGCCCGGGCTTGGCACAGCCTTTTCTCACTGCAAATGCAATTTGGGCCAAACACATATTTATTACCACATTGTAACATTTTCAAAAGCTGTGCTATTAGATTTTTCTAAAGGATGTTCCATTCATTAAAGATGTTCAACAGTGTAAAAAGGTGGGACTTGTATAATAGGGGATTGCATAGAGTGGTCACTAGAGTGCCCTCTATGTCATGCATTGTATCGCTTGCACACTCAGAGCCTTGTGGCAACAGGCAGACTGATCAATGTAATTATGACAACAAGTGTACATCATAGCTCATCAAGTTTCACATGTACTCTCAAGAGTTTACTTAAAGGGACTGTACAGTACTGGTTGAGGTGGGGATTCATGTTTTGAACATTCCTCATTGAGATAGTGAAAAGCCTCTTATGAAATATGAAAGAGCATGTAATTTTAAGAAGGATTCAACATTTATTTGATGAAAATTGGTTTTCAAATGGCTGAGATATCCAAAAAAGTGCTAATAATAAAAGGCGACATGCCACAACTTTATTAGGATCTCTTGGTTTCACCTTGTTTTTGGATATCTCAGCCATTTCAAAACCGATTTTCATCGAATCAACTTTTGATACACCTTAGAGCTGCATGCTCTTTGACATCTCAGAGTGGTTTCTGAATATCTCGCAAAATGTTAAAAGCTAAATCCTCACCTCGACCAGAACTGTACACACCCTTTAATATCTCTTTGCAGTGGGTGTTCCTACTTAATACATACCTGAAGAATATGTTTTTTCAGTAAAATAAGGCTCTACATCTACTACAGTATTTATGCTGATAGCACTAGCAGTGGCTCACCTTGGTAATGTAGGGTACCTAGCATGGAACACAGAATTTGTATGCCAAATATTTTGTGTTTTTATTTTCGCATATTTTGCAAGTCAGGTGCTATTCGTAAAATTAAAGGCACACGAAACTAATAACACTGATCCCAATATAAATGTGACGCTCGCATATACACTTCTCTGTTTAGTACAGTACTCCACAATTGTGAATTAACCCAACTGCTCGCAAAATCGTCGGGAAGTCCTGATTGGCAAAAATTTAGACTCGCTAGATATATTATGGCATAGTATACAATATGCAAGAGGTTCACCCCCTAGTGACTGCCAGAAACACAACTGCTCTGGGTTTTATATTCAATAAAATCTATATAAAATGAATATATATATAGTATATTCATCCTAGTATTTACAATAACATGAATATTTACAAAAGGTATATATAAAAGAGTTAGAGGTCTGCTAAGTCAGATAATGATTAGAAAAACAGATGAAATATCAGGAAATGGTAGAAAAGGAGAAGAATAGCATCTCTCCTTTGTAACCATGTTCTGTGAAGAGAAGTTAAAAATGCACTCAATCAAAGGTGTTAATAAATTGCTTTGACAAAAGACAGCGTTTCTGTTTAAATACATGCATCATTCCTCAGGCACGATAAATTGAGCGAGCAGCAATTCGCTGTCCCTTTTTTATATTCTTGGCAGTAGTTATTTAGTGTGTAGAAAACGGGACAAGCGAACAAAAAAAAAATCAGAAAAAAAATTGTACTTCCTTATTATGTAAAATTTTATTAAACAAACAAAAAGTGCATTAGCCAATTATTTAATTCAAAAGATTTCACATTCATACCAAACCTGGCAAACAAAATAATGCACAAATGTGTGTGAGATGGTTAAATGTTGAAAACTTTTTAGGCGACACTAATATTCTTTTCTTGCAACTGATTGACAAATTGCCCTACATCAATGTAAGTAAGCACTGAATTGATCAGCATTTTTAGTAGCAGCCATGATAAAAGACATCATAGGCATACATACTCGAGGAGGATTCGAACCTACAACCTCCTTATCTCCAGACAGGCGTCTTTTCCACTAGACCACCGAGCTTCTGCCTAACAGCTAAGTGCTGGTTCTAATCAGGGAGGTGACAAGAGACCTCCCTGTTCTTATTCTTATAGCATGCAATGGGTACTGCATAATAATTCAACTTCATGAAATTCTTCAGTCGAGTTGTTTTTATTGCACCTGATTGACAAATTGCCCAACATTGACTAAAATAAGCACTGAACTGATGTGTGTTGTAACTTATTCCCTATATATTCTTTTTTTTTTCAGTCCCGGGGTATTGATAACAAGAAAATTTGAAGAAAAACTGAAAGGATTTGTTCAGTAACATATCAAAAAGTTCCAAACAGGATTTCAACCCTCCTCTGAAATACAGTATCTCTTTGAATTATGAAAATCAAGAGGCATTTCTTAAGTCTCCATATCAAAACTTGACAGAAGAATGTCTTGGAGCATGGAACATCAAAACCAGTGGAGTGCCACATGTAAGTATTAACCATCACGCTATTGAACCCACGCATAAATTTGCACAAATTGGGAAGACAAGGAATAATTTTCCTGGTATCGCATAGCAATTTGCTATGCATTTTGGTATGACTGCTATACAAAATGTAATTTGCATAGCAGTTTCATTACATACACTTGTATACCATTTTGTTGAAAATGTAGGTCCATCGACAAAAACTGCTATTCAATTTTGAGAAGCAAAATTATTCCCTGCTCTTGAGGAGATTCCACTCCTTTTCTAACATTTCTCCGGACAGAAACACTTCAGAATACACTGGCCTGTTCAAATGAGTATATCCCTACAATTAGTCTTCCCCAAAATGCCATCATTTTCAAGTAATCCTTTCTACCCTAAGATACAACAACAACATCATTCACCAATATACTTTATAATTTCAAAAGTTTTCTCAGACTTCATAAAACCCTGAAACATAGATTATATTGCATATTCAGAAATACTGAATTTCTGGTTTACATACCTGTACTTTAATATCAATGACAGAAGATCATAGATCAATACTGTTTCACCTTTGTACCACATCCATCTCATATTAATTCAAATGACTTGAGTTGTAGGATGTCTAGTATTTAAATTGCTTGCTATCCCTCCAATACAGGGACAGAGAAGTAGGCAACAGGCTCTACACTCAGTGACCGCCAGGAACACATCTGCTCTGGGGTTTCTGCTTTTAATCCTCAAGGGTTTATAAGTAAACTGAATAGATATCCTGGTACAATATAACATGATAGCTAGAAAAGGTACAAATAATATGCAAATCAGTGTAGTGAAGAGAGTTTGAATGTAACAAGAAGGGAATGTGACACATGCAAATCATGTTGGTATGTTGTGAAAGTGTTCGAAACTGTACCCTCCTGGATAGCCGATTATATAGACCAAAAGATCAGTCTGTCCTTATATCATTGGGGATTAGGTTCCATGGAGATTACATCTGGTTTCACAAAATCCTTCTATTCAGACTGAAGGCTCTCAAACCACAGAGGTGAGAGGATCACCTCCTTGGTCATACCCAATACTGGGGGGGGGGGGGGTGCTCTACCCATGGGAACCCACATGAATGGCTAATGGATGCATTCGCCAATGTTCAGTTATTTAAGTGCTAAGCCTATAAAGCGTATTGTTAGCATGCCAACGAGCTGGTAGCTGTCTTTTCCCATGAAAATACCACCCAAATCTTTGATACCAACCAGCTGGTAAGCACACTCTGTTTATCAAATGTTGATTTTATTATTTTGATTAAAATTTGCTGATCTAGGACTGTAAACTAGACGTAATTGAGAAGAGTGTGGTACCTCACCAAGCACGGTATACAGGGACAAATGGTCAAGTCTGTCTTGGAGGAAAACCATCACAATAAAAAAAAAAAAAGTTATAAAACTCCTCAGAACAAATGGATTTTTTTATCTACCGATTTTATAACTTTGCCTATTTAATTCCAATAAATAAAATGGTTTAATCTTAAAGACAGTATAGACATAGTTCTTCACAGATTATATGTCAGATTAGTGACTAGACAGGCCCAGTCAAGTAATTTTTTTCTTTATTTCATACATTTCTGCACAATTTCTAATCCTGCATCCCTGTGTCTTTACCATTATGTATTGCTCAACTCAAGTAGGGATGGCAAAAGGTACATGTACCATCATGAAGACATATCTTCCTCAGAAAATGGCTGGTCATTATACAATGACACATGAATCAATTGTCTTCTTGTCTGTGAGGTAGATCCAGTTGGCACATACATTGTATTGGTACTTCAAGTTCAAATTCTGAATTTTTCAGTGGTAGTATCCAACATGGGTTCACAGGGAATATTAAGATAGTTGTAACTCTAATCTCTTGAACTTCCTTGATACTCCTGACGGCAGCAACAGGAGATTATACAAGGCCTGCTAAAAATATATTCTTACATACTTAACAACAAAATGACAGGTAAACAGTCCAAGCTTTCTTGAATGAATTTGCAAAAAGGTGAGCACAAATTACTTGCTGAGCATTTCCAACAGGAAATGATGTCTGCTGGATGTGCAGCATTGCAAAAATGGGTGCTAATGCTCTTTCATAATCATTAATATTACAATTTTTTTTTTTTTACTAGGTTTATGGTTAGGTTCATGATTTCTTTTAGGTTCAGGTTTAGGTTTACCTGATCTCCGGTTTTATCATTAGATTAGGTTAAAATTGGTCTTGACTCTTGTGGAAAGGTAGAACATGATGTGGATACAAAAGTGCTATAGACATGTGAGTATAGTGCTGCAAAATGTTCACACTGACTTTGGACCTAGGCTACATCTAGATCAAAAGATCAGTCTGTATGAAATTCAAATTGACGAAAACAACTCAATGCAACAATTTCATCAAGTTGAATAATTATGCAGTAGATCTACATGCTATAAGGATTTGTACAAGCACTGGACGTTAAACGGAAGCTTGGTGGTCTAATGCCACCCGTAGTGGATAAGACACCAGTTCGGTGATCAGGAGGTCATGGGTTTGAATTCTGCTCAAGGTATGTCCATGATTTCTTTTGTCAAGGCTACTACTAAAACACTGATCAATTCAGTGCTTATTACATCAATGTAAGGCAATTTGTCACTCAGTTCCACAAGTCTATTGTAAATCCAGTTAGTATGTGATCTCATCACAATACTAGGCAAGCCAAAGGAATTCATAGTGCAAAGAGCAGTGAGTTTGCACTGATGTAGAAGAATCTAGAAATGTGTCTGGGCTAGCTAACAGTCACCTTTAAATAGAGGTTTACTTAAGAACCGAAAGGATGATCCATGGATGTGGATTGTTCTCTCAGACCATGCTGATGCATGTTCACAATTGGTGATTACGATTAGTTCTAACACAAAGTTACAATTAAGATAGGCCCTACCTATAAGATATTGGATCAAGACTATTTTCTGTGTCTAGACTTAAAGGTGCATGGTCCCGGTGTTTTAGTCAAATGCGTACGCGGGCGCACGGCGCAAGTTTCCTATAGAGACCTATGCTATCGACTTCTCTTGGGCGCTTACGCTTTGGCCCACTTTCCCGAGTCCGAAGAAGTCCGATCCACTGTGTCAGTGGTCCGATCACAGTTCGGCTCATGATTCGGCTCAGGGTGATGACAGCTTTAGCAAATTTCTTTTGTGATGTCATAATAAGAAGCACATATGCACGCACCCTGGCATTACTACAGACTGCGTGATGCGCAGAGAAGACAACAAAGGCAACGTTACTTAGCAACACCTACGCGCTTTCACTCTTGATGACAATTCAATTTCGGCAATCTTCGTATCAATGCTAACGGTGATCGGCAGTAGCATCAACAGCGCCATCTACACTACCGGGACTATGCCCCTTTAACTGTATCAATTAGATCTATCTCCACTTGTTATCTACCTCTCCTCATACAAAGTACAAAAAAAAAAAAAATCACTCCATCAATGTTGCAAGCACGCAAATTGCAGGATCAGGCCAGGATTCTGACTTTAACTTGCGTGACTGCAAAAATAAATCACAATACACATTGAAGACAAAAATTGCGACACTCAACAAAAATACGGCTGATTTTTAAAAAAAAGAAAAAAAAAGATAAGAAAGGCACCATCTGTACATCATCATGTATTGTAGGCATTAGTAATTCTGGGACGTGTTTCTTTACGTTCAAGACGAGTCAAAATATTATTCTATTTGCGTCGTCCGTCCATCATCGCGGGCGGGGCCGGGGTGACCCGCCGAAGAAACGGGCGCGAGTTCACTCAACGTTCCGCTCTCACTCGCACCTTGAACCTTTCCAAACAGATGCATTCCCCACGTACGTTTAGAGCTAAGGAACCCCACTATAGCCACTTTGCGTTGTGTTCGGGTGATAAATATGGCTATGGGATGTTACCAAATGTCAATCAGCGGTGAAATTACTTGGAATATATACTCACACTTCAGCAAAATATATCCACTACGATCATAACATAAGATCCGGTTTGTCCACAATCTGTCGTAGAAACGAGACGCCTTTCTTTGCTCCACTGCACAATACTACTATAGGCCTACTAGTATCTCATCAAACACTTGCTGTGTGTTGTATGTGTGGTAGGCGTATAACGTACATCCCGCATTTATGCGTGGGGCTCGGGCCAGGGCAGCAGAAGAATCGCGGATGGCATGCATACACAATGAATGCACACACGTACACAGCTACAGTACGAAGTTACCGAGTCACGTCGTCCGTCGTTCATTTTCACCGACTCGGCCTCGCCTGCGTGTTGAGGTTGTTTGTCATTCGTATAAGCAAGCGCCATCACACGGTTCAAACATTATAATTTTGCCAGACGTCGATTGCGATGGATTCATAATGTGGTCTGCCTGGTGGTCTACAGTCACCCAAAATCCCCAAAAGTGAATCCTAAGTTTTGAACCTTGAACCTGGAGAATCAATCCCTGTTGCAGCTGTGTGTGGATACTAAACCGGATGATTTATTTAAAATTTTCTCATTAAATGGAAATTATTAATGGAAATTTGCAATCGATTCCAAGGCCTCCTAGTATGACAGGGTTCCCACAGTCATGGAAAATCCTGGAAAAATTTGTGGTCACGGAAAGTCAGGGAAAAGTCAGGGAATTCGGAAAATTTGTGATAAGTCATGGAAAAGTCACGGAATTGCATTTACCTCTTGGCTATGGCAGCTTTCCAGTTTGTCGTGTCTCGCAACTCTCATACTCTGTGATCATACTCTGCTATTATAATTGGTGTTCATGATTTCCATTTTTCCCAGTTTTGTGACATCCCAAATTCTACATAACTCCCGGGACGGGACATATACTAATGATAATAGATGTACATGTCATGAGTAAGATAGTGGGTGGAACGGATGGCTGTGAGGGGAGGTGGAGGCTATCATAACGTGTCTGATTTTGGAAACCGTGCCAGAAAAGAAGTCATGGAAAGCAACAATTTAGTCATGGAAAAGTCATGGAATTCTGTTTTCAAATTTCTGTGGGAACCCTGGTATGATCATCATAGCTGTAAACATTCCTACAGTAGCTCATTTTGATTTCTTTTTTTTTCTGGCAACCTTCTTTGCATTATACTAATAGGCAACGCCAAGTCCTGTAAAAGATACATTTAGTTAACAGTTGCAAAAGACAAGTCTTCGATTGCAGTTTTTCTTTTTCGAATAAGGGAAAGAATAGCAATAAAAGCTAATGTTGTAATTATTTGTAAATATTTATTTCAATGGAATTGTACTGCAATTATTATGTTGCCACAGTATGTTTGTTATTATGGATGAATGGTGACACTTCATGAGTGTAATGGGAAAAAGTCTTTGATTTAGCAAACATTTAGCAAAGCCTTCAGTTTTAGTATCAAAAAGCTTCCATTTCAATTGGGTATATAATCTTGAAATTTCATGTCAATCACTTACTATCAATCTATTGGTTCATAAATTTATTCCTGTATCTATTCATTGTTTTTTTTTTTCCTTGGTTGTGTTAAATTTACGCGTATGGACGAAACAAACCATGACAGGCACAGATTCACTCCTGACTCTATCAATGCCGTAACATCCAGGGACATTCAATTGGCATACTGGTTGTTGAAATAAACCAAATAATTTCAAATTATGAGCTATAGTGAGAGAATGAATTGATATATGAATGTACACATCAATCGATAATAACGAGTGATTTCTTTGAAAAGAAAGTGGCGAAACAGAATGAAAGCCTAATGAAAATGATATATAGTTTTTATAGGCAAAATCATTAGGGGTCACCCCACGAGTCATATTACAGCCCACTAGTTCATCATTAAAAAAAAAAAGTTCATGAGTCTTGCAGCCTACGACACATAGGGACCTACAGCCCATGAGTTCGAAACTATAGGACCTAAAGGAAAATAAGGCCCATGAGTTTGACACTTGGTGAAAACAGCCCACGACTTCGATATTACAGCACGGGGTTTTCTGTGTCGGTATCATGGGCTTGTTTGCTTATAGTGTGTAATCATTGGCTGTATGACTCGTGGGCGGTTACTAATTTGAGATGCCAAAAAGAAGTTCATATCCGTCCGTAATCATTTGTTGTTGTTTTTTTATCCATTTGCTGGGTTGTTCCATTTCTGGTGGCAGACAATATTCTCTAGGAATATTACTGAATTACTGTAGTTCATAATGGTGACTGATTAGTACATTAAGTGCGTCAAAACAGCGCCTTCAAAAGCACTATTCACTTCGGGCTGCGCCCATCAGTGAATAGTTCTTTTGAGTCACCTCTGTCCGTATATAGTTTTAACCAGAAACTTTCAAGGCAAAGTACATTATTCGTAGGTAGCCTATAGGCCTAAGATATGTTTATGTGTCATGATGTAGGAGGCATATTGTAATGTCAAATGATGAAACTCATTGTTTAGAGTAAACGGGAACCTATGGTATGAGTTTATTTATTTGTCGGAAAATATTTATTAGGATAGAGAGATTTTTTTTTTTGTTTCGTTCATTGTAAGCAATATAGACAACATTGCAGGCAACTTAAATCATTTCTCTTCGCTAAACGTTTGGTTCACTGATACTATACCTTTAAATAATTGTTTCCACTAATATACAACATTCAAGTTCATTCTACACAATCGTTTCGGTCACTTTAATTCCAAATTGAATGTCATATCCATTACTATTTCTAAGCACATTAATGATTAGCCCTGTTGGTTTTTATTTGTTTGTTACCTGTATGTTCCAAACTTGCATGTGCATGTAATGACACGAAAAAAGCGACATATCACTTCAAGTGAGAATCAGATAGTAGACTGTAATCACTGTGGATGGGAAACAATGACAACAACAAATTGTTGTATATTCGTTTTTACAGTTTGCCACGTTTCTCAAAACAGTGCTATTACAACGACAACAAAACTGATGATCTAAGCTCGCATTTGCCAAGACTGACAGGTGAGGTAATCTGTTCAGTATACGTGATTGGGACGTGTAATTTTTGAGATGTTCATGAAAGAACAGGTTTGACATGAGGATTGTAACCTTAATTTGCATATCGACAACGGCATATAAAAAATGACTTCCACATAGAGATATAACGCATGAGATAATCACATTTCACTAGGTTCCCATTTATTGCCGTTGTTGTTGTTTAGCAGTATTGGCGTTTGCCTCTGGCAGCTCACCTCCGTCACCTTCTCAGTGATATAGAAAGCATCGAGACACTTCATCCACGATCAGCTCTTTTTCGACAAGATTTTTGCAATAGTGAGTCGCTACTATAAACGGCCCATAGAAGCAAACGCAAAACTCATTATGTCTTTTACCTAATAAAGTACTTAATCACAGCACACGTTTAGTTGCTTACAACTAGAATTCGTATACTGAGGGGCAGTTTGCAACAAAGCATTGAAAAATTAGTTGACAAATGGATGTTCTTCTATTCTTCCGGTCCTTCGCTGAAAAGACTGACGTTTGAAGAGATTAACACCTGAATTTACATAATTATAAGGATTAGCTACGTGTGAAGCTGCAAATCCCGAATTGGTCTGCATGTGTAGGCATTTCAGAACTTATAAATAATTGTTATCCTACATGACTTTTTCGAAGATGAAAGACTTAATAAGTTAATCGATCGTCATCATCCACGCATTTCCTGCCACTCATCGAGGATTTGGTATTGAAGACCCTAGTCCCATGGCACAAGTCCACCATACAGACTTGCAAATAACACTATCACTCAATCAACTGAAAGATGAATAATTTCAGCATTACTATAAATGCTCACTATAGTTTATAAAACGCACGTGCCTAAAGTTTCCCCGTAATTCTTCCATCAAAATAGGCAAAGAAATAGCATATCGTTGTGCATGTCATATTGAATGACAGATTATTGCCTCCTTGTGTTTTCTGTGCAAAGCATGTACCGGTAAACTTTTTTTTTTGTTTGTAAACAGTGCTATAAGCTCTGTCAGGTTTCAGGCCTGATTATAGTATTTACGCTATCATCTCTGATACCCTTTGTCCAATGCTATCTCATCAGTCCCGGTCTTTTCTGCATGATCAGTGTGTAATTGTATGTTTTGGACAATAAACGTCAACTATTTCTTTTGGAAGCACCTATATATGTATAATAGGCCTATAGTTTTAACCAGAAATTCGAATTTTACGCATATTCTAAGTATGTTTGTTTTATTGTTTGGATTTTAAGTATATATATATTTTTTATATTTTGGAAAAAAAATAACAAAAGAAGGGGAAATGTGAGGCGAGATATCGTCTGGTAGATGTTGTGGAGGAATCCCCCATGCAGATGCAGGGACCGTATGGTTCGGTTGTTTTGTTAGAAATACGGTAACATTGCAGAGAGTGAAGGTACGAAACAACGCGTGATGCAAAATTGCTTTGTGACGTAATTTCACAAATGTGCACTATTTGGAAAATGCCGTCATTAAACAGTGACGTCATTTTCCAATTGCATACCATAAAATGTCAGACAGGCCAAAATTCTGAGATAGATGATATATATATATATATATATACATACAGTCAAACCTGCCTTAGCGGCCACCTGTCTATAGCGGCCACCTGTCTATAGCGGCCACTGCAAAATCCCCCCGAGAGAAAAGCCCTGTTAAAGACCCTGTGTATAGCGGCCACCTCTCTAACGCGGCCAGCGGCCACAAATTTTGTTTCCCGCGGGAGATATTAACCTGTCTATAGCGGCCAAAAACCCAATGGAACCGTAGCCAAGCCGATAATTCAGCGTATTTTTCTGTTTGGTAGCCGTGCGAGCAACGTTCAGTGATGGCCACCGCTGCATTCATCCCTCATTCAGTCATAATAATGCACGATTCTTCACGACAATAAACATGCTACTGTGCAACAATATCATATACACTGGCATGGTTAAATGCATGAAACACGGTGTATGCATACGTACACACATACACTCATAGGCGTACCCAGGATTTTTTAGAGGGGGGTGTTCAGTGGCGTACCGTGGGTCAAGACCAACGGCGTAAATCCATACTGAGGAGTGGGGGGGATGGTCACCATCACCACGATTACAAGCCCATAACCGGACCGGCGCAGCCTTTTTTTTTTTGGGGGGGGGGGGGGGGGTGGAGAAGCTTTGTGCCCCCCTCCCCCCCCCCCACACACACACACACTTTACAGGGATCGGATGCCCCACTCTTTTGCATGAAATATGAATTGGGAAAAAAGTGGCAGCAACAACATAAAGACTTTTTGTTCTTGTTGCTTTTTTTTTTTGCTTGTCAGACGACTTTCGGCGGAAAATCAGACCTTAAAAGTATGAAAACATTTTTTTTTTGTGGAAATATCTGTGAGAGGGAGCGGAACGACCGAACGGGAGAAGGGTGTGTATGGGGGGGGGGGGGGATAGGATCCCTCTCCCACACGAGGAAGATTTTGCATTTTCAGACCTGAAATTCAGCGATCTGGTGCTCACTGGTCTTGTGGTGAAAATTTTGTTTTCTTTTCTTTAAAAAAAACAATAAGAAAATGAAATATTCACAAATATTATTGAATGACAAAATCGTGGTATTTCAGCTCTTGCTGTGCGACATCACTGTGAAGGCCTACTAAATAATGGGGCCTATCATCGGCGTAGACAGGATTTGATCTTAGGAGGAGCGGTTATGTGAGGGAACGAATCAAGCGAGAGGGGAGGGTATGGTAGGGGGGTTACCCCCTCCTACGGTGAAATCTCTTTGCGTTGAAAATTTTGACATTTTTCAGTCCAAAAACTGCCGTTTGTAGCTATATTCTTCGCTTTGGAAATTAAGGGGGGCACACCAGGCACAACTGCTGTCAATCACTGGCAGCAACATCAGGAGAATGGCATAGCGATTAAATGCGAGCGAGCGGAGCGAGTGAGCATGAAAATTTTAACACTTTACAGTCTAAAAACTGCCGTTTGTAGCTATTCTTTTTCGCTTTGGAAATTAAGGGGGGCCGCATCAGGCGCAACTGCTGGCAATTACTGGCAGCAACATCAGGAGAATGGCATAGCAGTTAAATGCGAGCGAGCGGGGCGAGCGAGCTTGAAAATTTTGACATTTTACAGTCCAAAGACTGCCGTTTGTGGCTGTATTTTTTCGCTTTGGAAATTATGGGGGCACACCGGGCGCAACTGCCGGCAATCGGGCAGCAACATCAGAATGGAATAACGATTAAATGCGAGCGAGCGAAGCGAGTGAGCTTGGAAATTGTGATATTTTACAGTCCCACATGTCCTTTGTGGCTGTACTAGTATTTTTTCGCTTTGGAAATTAAGGGGGGGGGGGCGCACCGGGCAAAAACTGTTGGCAATTACTGGCAGCAACATCAGGAGAATGGCATAATGATTAAATGCGAGCGCGCGAAGTGAATGAGCTTGAAAATTTTGACATTTTCCAGTCCCCAAAACTGTCGTTTGTGGTTGTATTTTTTCGCTTTGGAAATTAAGGGGGGCGCACCAGGCAAAAACTGTTGGCAATTACTGGCAGCAACATCAGGAGAATGGCATAATGATTAAATGCGAGCGAGCGAAGCGAGCGAGCTTCAAAATTTTGACATTAATGACAGTCCAAAAACTGCCGTTTGTAGCTATATTTTTCGCTTTGGAAATTAAGGGGGCGCACCGGGCGAAAACTGCTGGCAATTACTGGCAGCAACATCAGGAGAATGGAATAATAATTAAATGCGAGCGAGCGAAGCGAGCGAGCTTCAAAAATTTGACATTTTACAGTCCCCAAACTGCCGTTTGTAGCTATATTTTTCGCTTTGGAAATTAAAGGACAAGTTCACCTTCATTAACATAAGGATTGAGAGAATGCAGCAATATTAGTAGAAGACATCAGTGAAAGTTTGAGGAAAATTGGACAATCGATGCAAAAGTTATGAATTTTTAAAACTTTTGTGTTGGAACCACTGGATGGGGAGACTACTAAGGCTCGTGATGTCATATGAGTACAACAGTATAAAGAAAATGTAAAGAAAATTCAACATATTTCACTTTTTTTCGCATAATAAAATAGCACTTGACTTGCCTCTTTCTAAAGGCAATGGGAATAATATTACCCATAACATATGTCAGTAACGAGACAAGGGAATGTGTACTTTTTTCAAAAGATGAAAATTTGTGAAATTCTCTTTATATTTTCATTATATTGTTGTACGCATGTGACATCATACACTGCAGTAGTCTTCTCATCCAGCGGTGACTGCACAAAAACTTCAAAAATTCATAACTTTTGAACGGATTGTCCGTTTTTCCTCAAACTTTCAATGATGTGTTCTACTAATATTGCTACATTCTCTCAATCCTTATGTTAACGAAGGTGAACTTGTCCTTTAAGGGGGGGCACACCTGCTCACAATCACTGGCAGCTGCAACATCAGGAGAATGGCGTAGCGATTAAATGCGAGCGAGCTTGAAAATTTTGACATTACAGTCTAAAAACTGCCGTTTGTAGCTATACTTTTTCGCTTTGGAAATTTAGGGGGCACACCGAGTGCAACTGCCGGCAATTACTGGCAGCAACATCAGGAGAATGGCATAGCGGTTAAATGCGAGCGAGCGGAGCGAGCGAGCTTGAAAATTTTGACATTTTACAGTCCAAAGACTGCCGTTTGTGGCTGTATTTTTTCGCTTTGGAAATCAAGGGGGCACACCGGGCGCAACTGCCGGCAATTACTGGCAGGAGAATGGCATACTGATTAAATGCTAGCGAGCGAAGCGAGTGAGCTTGAAAATTTTGACATTTTCCAGTCCTAAAAACTGTCGTTTGTAGCTATATTTTCGCTTTGGAAATTAAGGGGGGCGCACCGGGTGCACCTGCTGTCAATCACTGGCAGCAACATCAGGAGAATGGCATAGTGGTTAAATGCGAGCGAGCGGAGCGAGCGAGCTTTAAAATTTTAACATTTTACACTCCAAAAACTGCCGTTTGTAGCTATATTTTTCGCTTTTGTTTGTCCCACTTTTATTTGAGAACCATCCCCCCCCCATCGACGCCTCTATACATATTAGGTTGCTTTTGTTAAGTGAAAGATCTGCTACACACTCTTTGATAAATTAGGGAATATACGTCTATGTCAAAAGACCATAGTGTACAAAGTTTATCCCTTATCCTGTATAGCGGACCTTTTGCATGTTCATGATTGCAATACAACGATCTGATGCATAATTCTGGCGATATTTGGACAATTTTCCATTAAGAAAATTCGAGATTTGTCATCATCTCGGGAATTGCTTGGGGGATAAATGATTTGTCTGTCTAAACATTTCCTTTGGGGCGGGGCATTTGCCCCCCATAGATTCGACGTCCCTGATCTTCCCTTGGTATGCCCATAGATGTATCCTGACTGAGTCATCAGTCACTGTCGTTTCTCAGGAATGATTCAGGAAATGGAGGGGATTCAATTATGGCGATAAAGTTGTTGTTATTGTTTGTTTGTATGTTTTCGTACATATTCTGCAGATGGTCCCCAGTTACTCGCGTCATAGCATGTTTACATGTAGACCTATACTATTTGACGTTGTCAACGCCTGAGCCATACCTTACAGTGTATGTCGATGTTACTTTCTTCGCGAGCGAGCGAAGCGAGCGAGCGCTTGAGAAAATTATACATTTTCCTACAAGATAGAATACTGTTCAGCTCTGTTACCTGTCTGAAGGCCGGCGTACAAACGTCATGCAATATGCCAAAATTGATACAATCACATTTCTGCTTCCTCCATTTTTTCCCCTCAAAATTCAGGGGGGGGGGGGGATGATTGTACAGGCCATCCCCCCCTCCTCCATTTCAGGGGGGGATATATCCCCCCATCCCCCCCGGGATTTACGCCCATGGTCAAGACATGGGGGGGGGGGGGGCGCACCTCATGGAAGCAACATCAGAATTGCATAACTGTACAATTAAATGCGAGCGAGAGGAGCGAGCGAGCTTGAAAATTTTGACATTTTACAGTCCCCAAACTGCCGTTTGTAGCTATTATTATATAATAATATATATGTATATGTATATATATATATATATGTATTTGCTTTGGAAATTAAGGGGGTTGCACCGGGTGCAACTGCTGGCAGTTGCTGGCAGCAACATCAGGGGAATGGCATAACGATTAAATGCGAGCGAGCGAAGCGAGCGAGCTTGAAAATTTTGACATTTTAAGTCCCCAAACTGCCGTTGGCAGCTATATTTTTTCGCGTTAGAAATTAAGGGGAGGGGGTGCACCGGGCGCAACTGCTGGCAATTACTGACAGCAACATCAGAATTGCATAACGATTAAATGCGAGCGAGCTTGAAAAATTTGACATTTTACAGTCCCAAAATTGCCGTTTGTAGCTATATTTTTTCGCCTTAGAAATTAAGGGGACGGGGCGCACCGGGCGCAACTGCTGGCAATTACTGACAGCAACATCAGGAGAATTGCATAACGAATAAAATGCGAGCGAGCGAAGCGAGCGAGCTTGTAAATTTTGACATTACCCCAAACTGCCGTTTGTAGCTATATTTGTTCGCTTTAGAGATTAAGGGGAGGGGCGCACCGAGCGCAACTGCTGGCAATTACTGACAGCAACATCAGGAGAATTGCATAACGATTAAATGCGAGCGAGCGAAGCGAGCGAGCTTGAAAATTTTGACATTTTACAGTCCCCAAACTGCCGTTTGTAGCTATATTTTTTCGCTTTGGAAATTCGGGGGGGGGGGGGGCGCACCGGGTGCAACTGCTGGCAATTACTGGCAGTAACATCAGGAGAATGGCATAACGGTTAAAATGCGAGCGAGCGAAGCGAGCGAGCTTGAAAATTTTGACATTTTACAGTCCCAAAACTGCCGTTTGTAGATAATATATGTATATATGAATGTATAATATATACATGTATATATATATATATATATATATATATATATATATATATACTAGCAGCACCCGTGGAAATCCACGGGTCTGAGGTTTTTTTTTTTTTTTTCCTCTCATATATACGATTTTGCACATTTTTATTGATGAAATAAAAAGAAGAGTTTTCTCATTCTTTCGTTACTTGTGCTCTCTTCTACCCATGACCACCATCCCCCTACACACATATTCACCCTCGCAGAACAAACAAACAAACAAACAAACATTCAGGGAAAAATCACCAAAAAACGCTTATGAGATTCTCCGAAAGTTCTGCCCACAGATTCTTCCCGTCTGAACGGGGAGATACTATCGACACTGACTTTGATATTAATTATACCCCCTGCTCTTGCATCCATGCAGGCACCCGAGGGAATCCATGGCTGGTCTCAAGGCATCGCATTTTTTTTTTCATTCCTATTTCTTTTCCCGCGTTATGAGAGAAAAATATAATATTTTTGTCTTCAATTGCTCCCTCCTTTTTGTCTTTAATCACCAAAACTTGGTTTGATATATCATAGAACCATCCATTTATCTGCTTGTTTCTGCCTGTTTATCTCAGTGATACTGTTCATTGTTTTTATTATCATTATAATCATTGATTATGATTATGATTATGATTATTATCATTATTATTATTTTGAGGGAGGGGAGATCATAGTCATTCAGTTTCATTATTATTTTATATAATTCATTGACATGGGGATGACTCAAGGGAATTAAGGGAAAAAGTTTATCGGTCAAGGATAGTGAATCTTTTTGTCCGTCATGTCAAGGTTACTCTCAAGGTTACTTATTTCAAATAGCTTCGTTATCATAGATATTTCATTTTAAACATTAAAACAATCCAGTACCTGTTTGCGTCTCTTCCGCCCACTCTTAGTTATGGATCATAGCACCCCTCCCCATTCATTTGCATTGGCCTATTGTCTTATTATCATTATTTCAGTGTATTATTGTTATTGTTATTATCATTATTATTATTACTAACATTTTTATTATTATTATTATTATTATTATTATTATTATTATTATTATTATTATTATTATTATTTTAATCATGTTCCATATTCCACATTTCATATTCAGGTTGCATATTCCATTTGATTTCGAAGTAAAATATGTTTAACACAACAGTCACTTTTAAACATAATTTCACAAATGTATAAGGACATGTAATATAGTGATGTGTAAATATGAGGAACCTATACTAAAAAGCAATGCTTGTAGGATGTAGGTTCCAAAGAAATAATATAAGCGTTTAGTACAACATGCTAATTACGAAAGATGACGAAACACATGCGAAATTCAGTATGTCGAGATTATAATAAAATCTACGGAATGAACAAAATAGTGTATAATGTTCAAGGTAAAACTCAAGGATTCAATGCTACATTAAATTGCAATATTGGTCAAACAGATGTAGTCAAATGTAGTCACCCGAGCGAGGCATCATTTAGGGGAGAGGAGAAAGTAGAGTCATAATATAGGGATAATCAACATAGGGAAGCGGAAATGTTAATTTGTTAAGAATTGTAAAAATCTCTTTCCCCCATTTTTCTGCTCTTGATGAAAAGCTTTTCTGAAGACAGACCTGCGCAAACTGTCCAAAACTGCTTCACTGCACTAACGTACGTAATCTTGTGCTGAGCAGGACCCCAGTTGTGTTTTTGTTTTACTATTGTGCTGAGATAAATACAATATTTTCGTCTTCTTGCTCTCTTCTTTTTGTTTTTATCACCAAACCTTGGTTTGATAGATCATAGAACCACCCGTTTATCTGCTTCAGACACAGGTACATTTTATCATCATTATTATCATTATTGTTATTATTATTACCATTATTATATTATTATTGTTGTTATTATTATTATTACTATTATTATTATTATTATTATTATTATTATTATTATTATTATTATTATTATTATATTACCACTATAACTTCCACTATTATTTGTGGAGATGGAGATCATATTATAGTCATTATAGGTTTAATAAGTAGGCACCTGTTGGAATCCATGGATCTCAGGGCCTCGTATTTTTTCTTTAACTCTTTTCCCACGTTATGGGAGAAAGAAGAATACTTTTGTCTTCATTTGCTCCCCCTTTTTTATTTTTATCACCAAAACTTGGTGTGATGGACCATAGAAATTTCCCATTTTATTTCCACTTGGAAATTCAAAAAAAAACACAAAAAAACAAAACAAAAAAGGCTGACGGCAAAGCTAGGGTTTCCTCTACGTCCGCTCATCTTATGAATATTCATGTTTACAGCAGCTCTACAGTAAACGAATGGACAGCGGCGCGTGTAATCTGATATGGAAGGATACGATCGGCAAGGACAAAATTTAAGTGGATATTTAGCCGTCCTAAACAGTCTGAGTACAATGATACCCGACTTGAGAGTAAACTAAATGACGTACCTGAGCTGCATAGTATCCTGCAGTTGTGCAAAATACAATAAAATAACAGCATTCGTTGTTTTCATTAGGGCACGCTAATGCCAATGGCGAACGTCACTGTACGTAAATGCCCTTGTATGACCGCGCCGTGTATTATACTATATGAGAGTCCATATCACGCGAAAGCAGATAGTGTTTCGTGTAACCAGGGAGGTGAGTCACCTCCCTGGTGTAACCATCGTCAATACATACACAGGCGCAAGCCACACACTGGCATACCGTACCCACCCGAGAGTACATTGTGTGCGTGCGTGCGTGTCCGCCGGAAGATGTCAGAGATTTCGCTACACCCATTATCTTTAGTATCCCACTGTCTCTGCAAGCTAAAAGATGCACTATCGAGAAAGCAGGAGTCCAGCGCAGGATCGGTGAATATTTAAACGCTCGGCTCTGACGTCACGCACAAAAATGCATTATGCATCTATCTAATTAATTTTTCTTTTTCGTCCTCGACGTCGACACGGAGGCGGAACGCGGACGAAACCCGGTCGAAGGCACGTAAGAGACCCTCCCGCTGCCAACGGCACCGGTCTCGGGGGCCCGGAGCCGACGGCTCGGGAGGAGATAGACAAACCAGCAACGCCGGAATAAAACAGGAAATACATAAGGCCGCGACAACAACAACAACTTCGCCTTTTACTGTTATAGATGTATTTGCTTGGAAATTAAGGGGGTTGCACCGGGTGCAACTGCCGGCAGTTGCTGGCAGTAACATCAGGAGAATGGCATAACGATTAAATGCGAGCGAGCGAAGCGAGCGAGCTTGAAAATTTTGACATTTTAAGTCCCCAAACTGCCGTTGGCAGCTATATTTTTTCGCTTTAGAAATTAAGGGGAGGGGGTGCACCGGGCGCAACTGCTGGCATTTACTGACAGCAACATCAAGAGAATTGCATTTTACAGTCCCCAAACTGCCGTTTGTAGCTATAATATGTTCGCTTTAGAAATTAAGGGGACGGGGCGCACCGGGCGCAACTGCTGGCAATTACTGACAGCAACATCAGGAAAATTGCATAACGATTAAATGCGAGCGAGCGAAGCGAGCGAGCTTGAAAATTTTGACTTGTTACAGTCCCCAAACTGCCGTTTGTAGCTATATTTTTCGCTTTGGAAATTTGGGGGGGGGGGGGGGGCGCACCGGGGCGCAACTGCTGGCAATTACTGGCAGTAACATCAGGAGAATGGCATAACGGTTAAAATGCGAGCGAGCGAAGCGAGCGAGCTTGAAAATTTTGACATTTTACCGTCCAAAAACTGTCGCATATTTTTTTTCGCATTGGAGGGAGGGGACGCCCGGTGAGCCCCCTGGATCCGCCACTGGTAGTCAAGGGTGTGGGTTTATGTTCATGATTGGGGGAGGTATGACCAGCGAGGGGGTGTCGAAGTGACCAAGCGGGAGAAGGATGTCCAAAATCTGCACTTTATATAGAGCATCCCCTAATTTGTTTGTGTTTGTGAGTGTGTGTGTTTCATATAGATGGAAAAGTTAGGAAATAGCCAAGGCCAAGTCTTATTATTGGCAATGCAAGGCATTTTAATATAGACTAGTATGTAAAGCAACACTGCAAAATCAATGATCAAGCTTTGATAGCAAATGTGTTCAACCTATCAAACATTGCGCAACATTGCAGCGACTCTTTTTGCCATTCCGATATTCTGAGTACACTGCGCACATCCTGCTTGTATTCAAAATGCCAACCAGGAATCACGCTGAATCACAATCTTTTGTCGTTTCCGGGCTTTTTGAACAATGTTATACCTCTTTAATTATATGGCTAAAAGAAATCTTAGAAAAATATCTTTTCTTTTTCTTGATCATCCTTTCATTTCGATTTCAAAAGCAGTTTACTAACCCCTGAATTACCATTTTCGTAGGTTTTTTTCTTTCTTTTTTTTCTTTTTTTTTCTTAATCAGCGGAGGGGGGGGGGGGGGGGGGCACGTGCCCCCCCCATGCCCCCGTAGTTATGCCACTGTTCCTAGACCTAGATATCTAATGAATTTTAGGCGCAATAAAGTCATCCAACCACAATTTGTAGACTCACACTCAGTTATCTTTCAGTTTTAACTTTCAGTCATTGAAAAGATTCATATCTACTATTACTAAAGGTTAACCAAGTCCATGCGCTATTACTAATTACATTGAGTAGCAAGTAACTTGCTACTCCCAGAGCTTCCAGAGCTTGCTGCTTCCAATAGGCTACTATACTGACTGTACTTGGTAGTCAGTGGCGTATCTAGGGAAAACGGCGCCCGTGGCAAGCGCGAAAATTGCGCCCCTAATTTCTGAAAAAGTATTCAACCCCAACCCCATCCCGGTAGGGACTTTAAAAAAGTCCTCATGATAAATGCTTTTTAAGCACTTAAGAGGGGTCTTTTGAGGGTGATTTAAATGTATAGGCTACCCTAAATTTTGATATATTTTGGCGAGCGAGCGCAGCAAGCGAGCCGAAAATTTTTATATTTCAGCTTTATACATAACATGGAATTCTTGTCATTTTTGGTTATTAAATCTTCGAATTACAATTCTAATCATAGTGACAGCCTTATAGATAACGATTTGTACCAACAGTGTCCAACCCCATCCCGGTAGGGACTTAAAAAAAAGTCCACATGATGTGCTCTTTCAAGCACTTATATAGAAGGGGTCTTTTGAGGGTGTTTTAAATGTTATAGATATTGAAGAATTTTGGCGAGCGAGTGCAGCGAGCGAGCCGAAAATTTTTGTATTTCAGCTTACAAAACATGGAATTCTTGTCATTTTTGGTTATTAAATCTTCGAATGACAATTCTAATCAAGATATAGTGACGGTCTTATAGATAACGATTTATACCAACAGTGTTCAACCCCAATCCCATCCCGGTAGGGACTTAAAAAAAGTCCACTTGATATGCTTTTTCGAGCACTTAAAAGGTTTTTTTTTTTTAGGGTGATATAAAATCTGGCGAGCGGGCGCAGCGAGCGAGCCGAAAATTTTTATATTTCAGCGTTACAGAACATGGAATTCATGGAATTCATGTTTTGTTTTTATCTTGTTTGATTTGTTTTGTTGCCCCCCCCCCCCCCCCCCCATTCTCCTTCCCCCGTCCGGGCGAGATTTTTTTTTTTTCTTCTTTTTTTTTTCTTCTCGTGTTTTTTTTTTTTTTCACGTGCCCCCTCCCCCCCCCCAGATACGCCACTGTTGGTAGTTGATACTACTGACTTAGCATGCAATGTGCCTATAATAGGATGCATTGTACGCATTGTACAGCATGCATTGTACACACATAATTACGCATCATACACAATTTACGGTATACCGCGTACTAATACCGGTAAACGGTGAACATTATGCGCAATGTATCTTCGCGATTCAGTCAGAAAGCAAAGCAGGGATCGGGAATGTCTATTGTTTGCGCGTCAGCTTCGCGCGCGGTGCAGTAACGTAGTATTAACACGTACTGTACACGAGTTCTTAACTCCATAATGTATCATCATCCACACAAACATTAAAACAAGGAAGAGAGAGAGAGAGAGAGAGAGAATGAACGCAAAAGAAAGGAAAGGCGGAATTCAAAACGGAAATAAAAGCGGTAAAGACAGCTTTTGTTTCATTTGTCAACATCTAAGCATTGCTGAAGAGGGATGTTGAATAGCTCAAACACCTCCCTTTTGCCCAAGGGGGGTGTTTGAACACCTTAAACACCCCCCTTTTGGCAAAGGGGGGTGTTTGAACACCCAAAACACCCCCCCCCCCCTCTCGGTACGCCCTTGCATACACTGTACATGTACATGTAAGGATACAACGATGATACATGTACATGTAAGCAATGCACACAAAGTTGGATTACCTGTCTATAGCGGCCACCTGTCTATAACGGCCACTTTTTCCGTCTCCCTTGGGTGGCCGCTATAGACAGGTTTGACTGTATATATATATATATATATATATATATATATATATATATATATATTTTTTTATATATATATATATAATATTATTGATATGAGCACGTCAAGCTCTTTCAACAAAATATAAAACAACATAAAACATTTTCAGCGATACCTTACTTGCTATATTACAAGGAATCGTCTTGAAGTTACGATTAAAAAATACCATATTAGCCTACTGGTTTTACTCCCTTTTTTTAGCAAATATCTCAACTCAATTAAGACATGATGGAGTCAATTCATTTTGCGATCAAACCCTTCAAGCGATTACCGACATTAGCAGGAATCATTAGCAGGCATAATAGTATATGACACGAAGGTGTTCAAAGTCCTTTGGTAAACATTATAATGGTAACGCGGGCCAACTCATCGGGGTCATCCCATGAGTTCGACACTAACATAAAACTGTTTAAAAAAAAAAAAAAAAAAAGGTCCACGACTTTGGCACAAGGTAAAAACGACCCATTGAAGCTCGACATTATTTTGTGCCGGTCTCGTGAGCCTTGTTTGCTGAGTGTCGAACTTATGGGCCTTGTTTGCCTAGTGTTGGACTCATGGGCCATTGCTTAGGGTCGAAGTAATGGGTTGTATGACTACTGCGCTGTACAACTCGTAGGCTGATGACTCATAGGTTGTATGACTCGTGTGTGTCGAACACGTGACGTGCACCCAAATCATTGAAGTATCATCTTTTCTGGATCCACAAATATCACAGCAAAATATACTGTATTATTTAGGTGCTGTTTGAAGTAACTAATTGTTCGTAACAGTTGCACTGGTGGCCCAATCGGGTTTCCAAGTGGGTATTTTTTTTAATTTTATTTATTTATTTATTTTTTTGGTGGGGGGGGGGGGAGGGGCGGGGAGAAAATTGTGCAAGCCCTCTGAAGAGATCATACAGGGATGTAGGGGATGCACAAACCTATTTGGATTGAACGTGTATCCTAAACACGGATCGTATTATTTTCTTCAGATCAAGAAATAATGACACTTTTGTGTGTAATATCAATGTTCACACGGCAGATTCATGGTGGTTAGTGCTAAAATACCCCTGTTATTACTTTCTTTAAAATGTAATTTTAATCATCAGTCTTATTAGCTAGGTCCATGCTAAACAAATACACTGTCACAAATTGACATAAGACGGCCATACAAATATTGAATTTTAAATTCATTGTGTATGTTTTGGCCCCGAACATGGTCAAATGCCTATCAACAGCCGAAGCAGGCATGATGCCTACAGAACGTCACACGATGGCACCGAACCACACGCGAAGGCTATATACATAAAGATGTGAATTTTACATTGAGAAGTTTATCCCTGAAGGACACAGAAACATAATGGCGACACGAACATTCTGACACCGCTCATGAAGTTGCTGCTATCATCGATCCTATGGCGATCTTTATGATGGCTTAAGATGAACGTGACTCCATGTTTATAGGATTAGAGATGAATTTGAACATTTACTTTATCGTGTGTCTACGCATCTTTGCTCAATCTCGGGATGGCATGACACCTACATTAGGGAGAGGGAATGCAGAGTCCATGGTTTCTATACGGGGACCCAGGGAAGAGCTTTACTGAGGGTGAGAGCTGGAACATTGTAAATTACAACATCATCCCTCTATCGAGTAGATTAAAATATGTATTGCGTGTATATTTTGTCTTATATATTTATATATAAATCCCGACACGGGCAAAGAACAATTTACAAGATGAGATTACCAAAAATTCAAAAAGTAACATCAAAACAAAAGTCCATTTTATTTTTTTTTTATCTTGACTGTTGTTGGTGACGCTTTTCTCTTAATTTATTGACCTCCTTCCTCTGATGATCAATTTTCATGCTAACATCATGAGTGAATTTTTGTATAGGTAGATAACACTCCGAGTTTGATTTGATTTGATTTGATTTATTGGTTCCTGCATTATATCATTGCTCATGCAGATACATACACATGTATTATATACATTGTTGGTGCAGTACATATACATAAACATTAATTGTTAACAAAGTAAGTTTCTTCATTGCCTTTACGAGTTGTTGAGATGCACTTGAAGAGATCATCATAACAATCCATTTACTCTAACATGATGATGATGGTGATGTGACTACTACTACTACTACTACTAATAATAATAATAATAATGAAACTATATGATGATGATA
Organism: Diadema setosum; assembly: GCF_964275005.1. Lineage (NCBI taxonomy): Eukaryota > Metazoa > Echinodermata > Echinoidea > Diadematoida > Diadematidae > Diadema > Diadema setosum. The sequence continues at coordinate 15,163,466 of NC_092690.1, read as the reverse complement.
AACATGAAACTATATGATGATGATAAACATGAAACTATATGATGATAATAAAAGTACAATAAAGTGGTCTTCTTTATCCAGAGTTATCTCTTCAGTATTGCCACTGCTCTACCAAAGGGCTGTACCATTATCGTTACCTAGCATGGTCAGCCAGGTACCTAACAAGTAGATCGTGAGAGGGCATTGTGAATGAAAACATCCTGTCCACTCGATGGGATTCGAACTCTGGACCACCGACGAAAAAAACAAGAGTCTTATCCACTATACCACAAGTGATGTCAGGGGCGATCACACATCGCCGGTTTAGATGGCGGTTCATGGCGGTTCTCAACCCGCCGTGAACCATGCCCCAACGATGGCGGAAAGAAACGCGATGTGACTACGTTCTCAACACGTTTTGAACACGGCGCTAACGCGGATTGGTGCGGTGGTAACACGGCTCTCCCCGAAAGGTGCATGGAGGGGTCCATACCAAGCCCCTGTAGTTGGATGCAATCAGAGCCCTTTCACCCGTCTTCAATGGGTTACAACAAGCAGGTATTGCTTTGTTAGGTAAACACAATTCAAAAGAAACTGCGAAACGTTGTAACCCCCTGTGTATTTACAGATTGACATAAGATGCAATAAGCTATTGTCTTCAAGTTTCAACATGCTTTTCCCTCTCTTTTAGCTTTTAAAATATCTGTATTAACTGTCATTAAAAAGACATACATGTCAAAGCAGAATCCAACATGGTTTACAAAGTTTCCTGTTCATTTGCAGGTTTATATATCAAGTGATGTACCATTACTTGCTTGTTTCAACATCTATGTTACATCATGTTACTACAATTCTTTCTTAATTAAGTTTTCACATATCTCTTTTAACAGTCAATGAAAAGACATACATATCAAAGAAGAATACAGTATATCTGCATAGTTTCCTGTTTATTTACACGTTCATGTAACATAATAATGGTGTTTTTTTTTTTCAAGTTTCAACATCGCTTTTCCCTCTACTCTCTTAAGTTTCAACATAATTATCTGTATCAACATGTACTCTTACAAAAAGGCATACATACGGAAGCAGAACCCAACATATATATAAGTCTTCTGTATATAGCTCCCAGGTTCACGTAGCTGGCCATCTTTTAAGCTGTTAAGCTTTATCAAAATTATGAACACGCCTTTTAAAGTAACTGATGTACTATTCAACAAACGTACCAACTTTTTGAACATTAAATTTTCTGTTTTACTCTATGTGTTAAAATGATAAAAAAGTAATGAAACTTGAGCATTCAATATATTTACCCGATCTATTATTATGGGTTCATCTTTGCCCTTTTCCCCATTTTTTTTTATTGCTCCGCCACGAAGTGTCGCCGAAGGCATTATTCTCTTTTATGTTCAACATTTGTTTTTGCACGAAAAGTTATGGCGGTGTTAACACGGTATTATCACGGATCTTGCGGTGCAAACACGGAGGAGCCGTTCTTTACACGGTGAACGGCATTTTGAACACGGTCCATTTCAAACCGCCAAGACCGCCACGAAAAATTAAACATGTTTAATTTTTGTGGCGGTTCTCCGCGGTTCTCGGGGTTTATGGCGGATGAGTGACGGATCACCAGGGTTTGTGTACGGTGTGAACACGGTCTTTGGCGGACCACGGCGAATTGCCGAACCGCCATGAACCGCCATCTAAACCGGCGATGTGTGATCGCCCCTATACGCTCAAGGGCATCGTAAGGAAGTTACATGAAGGTTAAATTGTCTTGAAGCCCATGTGAGCCTCGTAAACCACGGGGTTCTTAATTACATTATGATTAATTGTATCATCGATATTCAACTAATGATTTACACCTTTGCTTATATGTCAAAGGTATATATGCAACCAAATCTCATTTACATAAAAGTCAATTAAAACAAAGCAAACCACAAACAAAGCCAAGCAAACACAAACTACAGATTAGTAGTCTTATCTCTACTTTCAGAACAAATGACAAAAATGCTGAGATGTGTATATATAAGTGTTAATTTGTAGCTATATACTAGTATACGGCCATCTTTTTAGGAAAAGCGACAAGTGCTATTGCGACGCTTTTCAATCAGGTTGGTATAGTTTAATACTATATGATTTGATATCAACTTGTTGCACGTGTGGTGAACGAAGTCCAAGTCTGAGAACACATGTTCTGATACAGAATATGGATTGATGTCAAGTAAGATTAGAGATATTAACTGTAATGTCACTGTCTAACCAGTGACATTAGACTCCAACCAAAACCTTCAATACATTCACTAAAAAGACTAAACCTTAAATACTTACTCACTAAATTGCATTTTTTTAAATGCGATCTTAATCCAACAGAAACTTTAAAACAAAAATAAGACAAAATAAAAGAAGAAGTTGAATGCTGAAAAGATTATGACGAAGTCTGTTCCCAAAGAAGGAATCTCACTGTCACTTAGATTTTCAGCTTTTCAAAGTGCGTCATACATGAATGAAATAATAACATAGTTTCTCGAAGTGCTCAGAGAAGCTAAAGACATTTAAAACACACGAACACGCCAAGAAGGATACAACTAAATAAATCCATTTCCATAGTAGCGCGAACAATGATGTATAGTTTTGTGCCATTGAGAGTTATCTAGTCCCTTTAACAGGAACTTTTCAAAACGAATGTTTTATGCGTATTTTGTAAAATACTTCAGGTAAACACTGCAAGAATATAATATATTTTTGTTGTGTCTAAAACATCGAAATGGCAGTGTATTAATGGTATAACAGTGCAGTCAGTGTGTGCACCATTCTGAAACCCATTCTTAAAGAAATGCTGAAAGAATTTCACAAATTTCTATTATCGATGGCAGGTACACCCTCCCCCGAAATATCACTAGGGATGTGTTGAGGCAACTGTTATTTCCAGTGTCCTCTGGAGGAGCTAGGTCAAGCCTTTCTTCTTTGCTTCGATGTATGATTTTGTTGTTGTTGTCGAAATTGTGCTTACATTTTCTGGACATCTTTGCATCACTGTGACATTTAAAGTTATAAGAGTCGTAATGTAAAATGATCTGCAATGAAATTAACCAAAATATATCATTTTAAAAGTTCAGAATTTTTTAAACGATTGTCCGATTTTCCTCAGAGTTTTAATTAAAGTGTTAATTTTTCTTGATATCCTAATTCATGTTTGGGGAACTTCTATCGCTTGGATTGAGACTAGTGCTCTGATCCGTGGTGTTTGATTTGAAGTTGACAGGGTCCTTTCGGAACACCATCGAAGAGTTCTCCCTGTGATCAAACAGCGGCACATTCGTAACGACGTCATTTGATATGAACACATCCTTGATTGCAGAACGGAACTGCGGGTATTGGGCAGCGTAAACGAATGGATTCGCGCACGAATTGACAAAGGTAGCAAATGTAAGTCCATAGTACAGGGGACTGAACAAGTACGTCGCCAGTCTGCCGGTCATTACTGCGATCAACGTGAATATTTCGTTCGGGCCTAAGGTGAAGAGATAAATCATAACAACGAAGAAAGTCATCTTCACTACGCGATCCCGAGCTATTAAGTGAAAGGACGACGTAGCCCCATGACTGGCAACGCGAATCCCCGAGGTGGCTTTTGACTGTTGGTGGAGGCTAACCGCTGTAAGTAGTTGGGTGACGATCATAGTAACAGCAGGGATGCCTACCCGAATAATGAAGAGATAGAAGGCGGCTATTGTTCGGTCACTTCCGCTCCAGGTGTTAGTACAGACACTCCCGACAACGTCAAGAGCCATGAAATGAAGGCAAGAGGGTGTTGCACACAACCACACTGATATGATGTATCCATATACTCTACGGCGAGTGACCCAGCGTCTGAAATGAAGAGGATATAGCACGGCCACAAAACGTTCGAGAGACATTCCTGTTAGCGTATAGATCGATGAATGAATACTCAACCACATTAAATAGCGCGTGAAAACAAATCGGCAATAGAACAACCCCATGGCTGTATCTGGGACCCGAACGGCACGAGGTATGGGCATAGAGAACAGTGATGTCAAGAAGTCGGCTATTGCGAGCGCTCCAATGAAAATATCCGTCGAATGTTTGATCGCCCTTCTCTTGGCCAGCGCCAGAATGACAAGAAAATTTCCGATCATACCGATGACAGAAAATACCATTTGTAGACTGTTAGACCAAGACCCCATAAATGTCCAGATCCACAAAGGCTCATGAACTTCTACAGAATCATCGAAGAAGACGGTCGTACCAATCATCTCTTTATCCAATCCCCAGTCATATTGAACACTGGCAGGGCGGTAGTCTGTCGTAACATTTCCTGACATTCTAGGTAGTGGCGATGAAGGCAGTTTTGTATTTGCTTCCACCGAGATGTTTGAGATACTGATATCTTTTTGTTGACTTGGATGCAAGTTGATGAACAAATGGATCACTGTCTGATACATGGCGCGCATCATCCATAGTGAGATCTCCTGCCGAGTCTATACACGGAAGATTATACACAACATATCAGATTACAAAAATAAATGAATAGACGAATAAATACATCTAAAATAAATAAGCACTAAGAAACCAAATAAATACTTTAAACAAGCAGAAAGTTGTAAAATTTCAGGATATATTCATTCCGAGCACATCACCAATGTATTACATCACAGCCAGCCAGTCTTAGATTCAGACAAATCGATGTGATGGTTGAATATATTTGCTGTACAGGCAGTGTCCAATAAATAAGTCCTCGTTCATGGATCAAAGTCAGATATTGTGTTACAAAGTTCCTGTCATAGCAAACAAAGCCTCCAACAGGTCGGTACAAAGGCAATACGTCAATTGTGCATTTGTATTTTGCTCACAGCAAACTAAGTAGTCTACATGGGAAATGATACGCCAGCTTAAACTGTGAAACTAAATCTAACTTTTCTTCTCTGGCTTAAGATATACAGGAGATTCAGCTATTAGTAAAAAAAAAAAAATCATACCGTAATTTTTGTGATACATGACACTTCTATGGCTTAAAACAACACAAATGAAGATAGTCATCGATGTCTCTTTCTATGAAACACACTACAACCTGCATGTTTCCATGCAATATCTTTTGTTAATCATATTTATGTTGTATTTGTAATATGTAAACATGTTGTGCTCAGTCTATAAGAGAAGGTTCATTCCGATGTTGTTCGTTATTCACAGTTACTTTGTATTAGCAGAGTTTGACAGATGATGTCATTGACATAATTTGAGTCTGGATTTTTTTTTTTTATGGGGGAGGACATATCCAAGTAATCTGAAGAAAGGATAGTTACAAAAATTATTTAAAAAATATAGCACATGTATATTTCGGCATTCATATAGCCACATGTGAACACAAATCATCATGCATTTGTACTGTATATGCCCTTTGGACAGCGAGTCCAGCAAACAAACGAAAGTCTTAGGAACAGATGGCAATTTTTTGAGAAAACAACAATATTGGCCATGTTGTTTTGGGTTGGGTAGACCCCAGATGTCTCCTTTTATTTTAAACATTAGGAATTTTAAGTTTGTAATTGTTGATAATACCATGTTACATACAATCACACGAAAGTATAGAAGAGCGAAAAAGACATAATAGTGTGTAAACGAACAATAAAACAGTGCATTGATTTCTTAAAGGTCCTATTTACCTTTGGGAACAGTGATTTAAACATTTTTCAAGATATCACATTTAATCCATATGTGTAGATTTGTTGTACCACAAAACATCCTATCATATAAAATTTTCGCGATAAAGCCTAAAATATAAGGAGCTATCTGTATTTTTCTCAATAAACCGTAACTGTAGACGGTTTAATCTAGAAACATTTTTATCTATAACTATTGTTCACATCTTGTATATTTAACAATACTTTACCAATTCAATTTTTACAGTGGTTGTTTCTATCTCTAACTCACATTTTAGAACTATTTCAAAACAGTAATGCTGGGTTTTTCTTTCATATGGAAATGGTAAATTATGCTTTTAACTTACCGCAACACTGATAACCAATGACCAAGTAGGCCTAGGGCGAAACATTTTTTACCGTGACGATCCTGGTGTGAGGCAGCGTGAACTAGCTCGGGCTCTGTCAGAGCCTAAAATCGAGTCAATTATATAGGATGTCGAATTTCCTTGCTCTCACTGCGCATGCGCAGATCGTGACAAGACGAATAGCAAAATGTAATAGAATATCGCACAAAATGAGGAGATCACAATTCGTCACTGAACACATCTACGCTCGTATAGCTCGTCAGTCATTTTTTTTTTTTCGGCCTACCCTTGTCCATCATAAAAAAAGTGCTCTATATACAAGTTTTTTTTTTTCTTTTATTTCGTCTGTTTCCTTCGTTTGCTCTATAATTTGTTTAGGGAGAGGTTGTCCCTAAACTAAACCCAAGAATTCCCTCAAGGCATGGTTAACGCTGATGTCAATACGTATTCCGTTTCAATTCAATGTCTTCTGTTAACCATATTAGTACGTTAGAAGTGATTTGTCAAATACTGATATCGACAGAATTTTGGAAATTTGGAAATTGTTGCTGTTGCTTTTTAAGTGGGAGTATCCAAGCACCCTGTATGAAGAAAAAAAAATGAGACAAATTATTTTAAAAATATTTGGCGCGTATTTAGACATTCACTTGAGCACATATCGGCTGTAGTGAGGTTGAGGGTATCATGAATCAACACAAGTCAATCATGCCATTTGCATTGCGACTATATACCTGCTGTGCGTGTGTTTGTGTGTGTGGGGGGGGGGGTGCATGCAAGATTGATGTATCCATGTTTGTCATTATCAATCTTTTCAACAGTATATCTTCAGTATCATCAGCATCATAATTTTCATTTCATTACAATTATTTTTACCATCAACACTCCCATCGGCATTGTACCGTGACAATTTTCAAGGATGTCACCAGCAATGTGGCTTTGACTTATTAAAAGTGTCAAGGTTTAATCATTCTCCTTTTTTGCATCACTATTTGGTATACTAAGTACATGTGATTTTCGAGGGGTTCCTTATGTAACTGAGATAAATGATTTCTTCTAATCAATGAATAACTGATTAATCCATTTGTGTCACGAAGAGATATATTGATTTGGTTTAAAGACTTTCTTTTAACAGGGATAAAAAACGCTCAGTACAACTTACGCTATCAGATTACTGTTAAAAAACCCAACAAAAGTTAAATAAAATCATGTAATCCTTATAAATGTTGCTTGCAAGCACATCCACTCTAACAGCAATAGTGGTATTTGGCAATATCAATAGAAAGAGGTTGTTAATACATCCAATGCAAAATAAAGAAATGGATGCTTTCCCAAGTGTTAATTGACGGATCATTTTGGTCATCTGGTCTACGCAAATTCATTGTTTGAACAGGATTGATGAATCCCATAAATCGTTACGTAAAGTTTATGCATTATGTCGTTCTGAAAACGAGTGGAGTGCCCCTTACCAACAGTGCTGAGAAAAAAAGAAATGTCACTCCTACCAATGTTCCCATGAGCTTACTCCAAACTGGCTTATACCATCTTCATCGATGACAATCGATGGTCAATAGTGTAAATTAATCTTTGGCCAGCCACTCGCCAGTATTATGAACCTTGTATTATTGAGGAGCCAAAGACGTAATATGGGTGCATCCGGCCTGGTGACACCTTTAAAGAGCTGAATGGGTACGTGACTGCATGGAGGGGTAGAGAAACCTTAAACATTTCAGATAAGAGTATTACAAAGAGTATCCAGCATGCGCCGTTGATGCACTGAACTGATCGACAGTTATGGTGGCTCAATAAGATATTGATCTTAGGGAAAAAAACACTACAGTGCAAGAAACATGTACTGACACTGAAGACAGGAAAATAATTCTATTCTATAATCATATTCTTTTCAGGTGCATTAAACTATGAAAACTTTTATCAGGCTTTGCTATTCTCTTGTGCAATAATTATGACTAAATTTCATTGAGTTTGGATTTCGAGGAGCAGTTTTGCATTTCCTTCTTTTACACATGCAAGAACAGATATCCTATAACCGTATTTACTCATGCGTATATTTTGACCCTGAGGTCACATGCCCAGTTGAAGGCAAATAAATTTCCTTTAATCTGACGTCTGATTTATCGATTATTATTACAGTCTTTTATATATATATATATATATATATATATACATATAAAACTGAATTTAAAAATGTGCCTGCTTCTTGTTTTGCTGAGTATCAGTGCCATTTTTGTTGTTGCTGTTGTAATGTTCATGTTCGTACCTTCGAAGAGATAAATGTATGTGATCATTCAGGCGTAAAATTCCTCTATATGTATACTCTATCAATATGAAAGAGAATAAAATGTCCTATAGTTTAGTACATACTTCATTCGATTCTATTACAGAGTGGCATTTCTTTTTTCTTGAGTATATACATGTATATATATATATATATATATATATATATATATATATATATATACATATATATATAGTTGAGACAATGTAGATAACAGAAGATGTCGCATGAAACCGGCAGGGTTGTGAAGCTTTCGACCGTGGTCTTCCTCAGCTTTAATATCTGTTTGTGAAACGAAATATATGTTTTTGAGCATAACAAATCTGAACTCATAAACACAATATATTAAATATAAGTTGAGCATGAGTTAATAGTTACATGACATACTTGGCAATATTTTTTGGCACTTTGCAACACTTTCAACAATGTATAACTGTAAATGAGTGTATAGTGAGTATATGTCGCATACAAACATATCATACAATAAAAATTATCAAACATATATCATAAATAAACTAAATAATATAATTACCTGCTAAGCAGAGTTTGCGTTGCCTGGATGTCTTGTGGCTGTCTTATGTTTGATAATTTTTATTGTATGATATGTTTGTATGCTACATATACTCACTATACACTCATTTACAGTTATACATTGTTGAATGTGTTGCAAAGTGCCAAAAAATATTGCCAAGTATGTCATGTAACTATTAACTCATGCTCAACTTATATTTAACATATTGTGTTTATGAGCTCAGATTTGTTATGCTCAAAAACATATATTTCGTTTCACAAACAGATATTAAAGCTGAGGAAGACCACGGTCGAAAGCTTCACAACTCTGCCGGTTTCATGCGACATCTTCTGTTATCTACATTGTCTCAACTATAATTTCACTTAAGATGACAGAGGCGTGCTGTAGGAATATCAGCATCATCACACACTATATATATATATATATATATATATATATATATATATATATATATATATATATATAATATAGAAAGAGAGAGAGAGAGAGAGAGAGAGAGAGAGAGAGGAATGTTTTGTAATTTCAAGAGCAAAGAAGATTTGAGTGCATAAAGATTGAGGCAAATTTTTAACAGTATATTATGGTTTACGAACGGTGCGGATGAATATGTGCATTGACACTAAAAATCGATCAAAAAACATGAAATAGATAATTTAGAAAATAATCAGTAGGGTAAAGATCTTCCTGTCTGTAACTTTTTTCTGATACTCTTTAGTTCCGACACGGCCTCGAAAGCAACTGAAGAGAAATTATGACAATGACAGTCAGGCCTGAAAGCTCTCTCCTCCTCTATCACTTCACTACTAGTATATTATCTCTTCCATGTTTCTTTCATACTTCCTCTTTCATATGTTTTTTCCTTAGCTATATCTTTCTCCCATTCTTGTTCCATGAATCAATCGATTTTGATATGAGATCCCAGCGACGATCTGACAGAGTGAACTGTAAAACAGCATCTCTGTCAAATCTTCCCATTGAGTGATCATAGTGGACATGTATAACAAAACCACGAGGCAAATTCGTGAAAGTTCATTATACTTTCATCCATTTCAAGGTTTATACGTAAATAATAACTCTCATACTGTGCCGTATTCCAATTCGATCTATGTTCGGATAAATAAGTATATCCTGTGGGCTGGTTTGATCCCTTATTCCCAATAAAATATTTTCAAATAACGAACTCTCGGAGAGGCTTTTGACGTGCATGATGTTGTCATCATGTCTTTCTTACTATTTCATAAGAGATGTAAACATGTTCAAGGTTTGACGTTAAACTTGTATTAAATGACGCAGTTTTATAAAGTTCGACAATACAAGAACGGGTTGTTATCATGATTAATGCTTTAGATGATTGTCTCTATACGGCTGGATTGTAGTTTATATCATAAAGACTAGTATCATAAAATTGTCCCTTGTAATGCCATCAAAGTTCATGATCAACACTGTCCTTTGGTAGGCGGAAGTGATCACATACATAAAGTATACCAACATGTCTTTCTCTGTCCGTCTCTCTCATTAATATTCATGATAATTCTAAAGATTAATATGTTGCAAATGTAAGTTTCAAATATACTAATTTACATGATCTTAACATAAAGATGCTGAAATACTACTTACACCATTACTCTCCAGTGAACTAAGCCATCTCGCGCGTTTATAGTTATGACTTAATTCTGTGTAGGTTTATCGTCTGCAGGTTGTCTCACATCAGGGAGTGCAGTACGTCCATGTGAACTTCTCTTGAACCAGAAATGTAACGTAAGGAAAGCGGACTTGTATAGTATGCACAACACCAGTCTCAGATATACATGTACAGCTGTACTCCAAAGTATGGAATTATAGGAACTGGCACAATACGAGAACACGACAGTCTTAAAAGACTTCAAGAAAACTCCACAGGTTTTTACAGATTATCGATAGAACCAAGTGAAAACAACGCGTACCACAGGCCTCGGTCCTAGGATCATGTTCTTAAACGGGAGTTCACATAGTTCCAATAGTAGGTCTCTTTACAATTACTTCATAATTTTTCTTTTTATACGTGCGCGTAATATTGAAATTCATTGTACATCTTGACAGTAATCAATTGGAATAGCATAGCTTCAAGTCACTGAAACTAATGGTTCAAATTAGTGTTACTTTCCGATGGTTACCCCTCCCAGGCCAAACAAACTTTATGCGCCATGCACTGACATCGCACAATAAAGGTTGTCGACACTGTAATGACGGTCTATATCAGTCTCTGAGATGAGATAAGTGTAAATATTGGTTACTTCAAGTTTGGACCGAGAAACGCATTGTCTTAATTCTGTCAGCCCGCTCTGTAAAGCGGCATGTTTTTGTTTTGTTTTTTCTTTGAGCATTCGTTTAAACATCCTTCTTACAAGTAACATTGGCTGCATTAATGTAATCGGTGAAAGAGACATGCAGGGTAACTGATATATATGTTGATCGCTCTCTATGTTACGTGCGATGAAAGTTTATCAGCCCGAATCTGGCAAACAATTTTTCTCAGTGGCCATGTGATGGCGCTGTACATAAAAACAAAGAGCCAGAGCACATCGGCTGTATAAAGACGGGCGCAAAGAGCAATTTCTGATCAATCGTAAATCTTTTGCTGGGGGGGGGGGGGGGGGGGGGAACGAGAACATCAGTCCTATAAAAGGAGATCATGTTTCAAGGGAGAGATGAAGTTCAAAGATAGTACAAAGACAAAATAGATCGTGGGATGTTTTAACAATGTCAACAATCTGTATGATAAACCCGAAGATAAAGGAATGTTGATCGAGAGAAAGATGACAAAGGAGCCAGATTTTTGTCAGCAGTTGCTGTAAAAAAAGAAAAAAGAAAAGGAGAGAGAAAAATGATTTGCTCCAGACAATACTGACATAAAATCAGACCATAATAAATCTTAAACAAATGAAAAATTATTATCAGATATACAATATAAGGTCTCCACGAGGGAACTCATAATGAATGTCTCCAGGAGGGAGCTCATAGTAGTATTTAAAGTAATCATAAATATTCATACGTTGTACTAACAACCCTCTGAAACTTGTTGGAACTTTTTGAGCAGTATTTCATTTAAGATTACAAAGATTTTTTTGGGAATTCTCGGGATTTCCACAGAAAGGTGATCTAATACAGTCATATAGATTTTTGGAGTAGGTGGAATTTAACAAAACTTATTTCATATGGAATTGATTTTTGTTGAAGATTGGTTACGTCAATATATTCCATTTTGTTGTTGGTGGTGTCTTTTTCTTTTTGCCACACGTTTTTATCATAATTGTGATAAGCATTAAGGACAACTATAAACCGTATAAGATGTACTTGGAGTTTCACCATACAGGTATGATAACGAAAGTGTTATTGAATGCGTGGGTTATAGCGAAAATGAAAAAAAAAATAGCAAAACTTGTGAAAATTGATTGCACTGCTATCATTTTTTTTTTCAATTTTGTACTGGCCGCCAAAAAACCCCAACAACAACAACAACATACAGGATATGAAGACAGATATCAAAGAAAAGATTTTAAAAACATAACAACAACTAAACCGTAACACGACAGTGGAGATAATATGAACTCGAAAGTAAGACAGTTATGATCATTTGAATGTCAGTATGCTGTTTAAGGCCAGTCGTCAGTTTGAGATTTGAATTGAATATTGAATATTCAATTTCGCACGAAGTTTGCTCCGGACAATTATCAGCTGAAGCAAATTTGATGCCTACAGAGGGTCAAACACTGAACTTTCTAGTTCAGTGGGGTAAAACGATGACACCCGAACGACATAAGAAGACTACACGAAGATGTGAATCTCTATAGGATTTCCCAGTCAATTTCAAAGAGCCAATCAGATTCATCCGAAATGAGATCGCACTGTAAAAAAAAATAAATAAATCAGCGTTCAAATTCGTTTTTAACATTTTTAGGCGCTCAAAATCAACAACTCAGTAATCAAATTGCAACTTGCGCCAATCAATTTGACAATAAGAGCAACTATATTTGTCAATAGTCATTCAAATTCGTCCATGCCTGACATCTCCGTTGCTTCGGTCATTCAAATTCGTTAATGAACCAGCGGTTATGTGAAATAACTGAGGTTCGTATCAGGTAGAACGTCAAAATGGGGAGGGGATTGGGAACTCTAGTACAGGTCAATACTTGTTGTCGTCATACAGGAGCAGGCTGATGGAATACTTGTTACTAGGTCCACATACATATCTATGAATTTGAGATCAGTACAGTCTATTATGCCTTCATCTATTCTGTGTTCTGCTTTCATTCCATGTCATTCTACAAACTTAACGCTTACAAGCAAGGTATAGTGTACTGAAATGACTATTAAACTGACCACCTATACAGAAAGAAGAAAAAAAAAAAAAAACGACACCATGGCTGACCAAACGTTGCCGACGCACTACCAATGAGGACCGACACAGAATAATCGAGGCTTTTGAAGTAAACACGGATTATAACTTGAAATGCCGGACAGAAGTTGGTGTCAACTCCACACAGGTAGCTATAAAGATGATAAGTAATTATGCATAAAAAATGAAATGTCTCAAAATGTGTGCGAAAGACATGTACAGAAGGCATGCACAAAAGAATTTTAAAAAAGCGAAAAGAAGTAAAAAGTAAAAGAATGAAAAAATACACGAAATTGACCGGGAAATCATATATCATAAAATGAACCGTCCCAATATCTTCGGACTATTTTTTTCTTTCTTGACTTCTTAAGATTTTCCGTTCCTCACGAAGTTGCTGCCGGAGCTGAAAAATTCTATAAGCGGTTAAAGAATATAATTTTAAGATGCCCTCGCGAATGACAGGTAGTGACACGATCAGAGCCGATTCGAACATGTCCTTCATCGTGCGTTTATAGCTTGGCTCAATTCTGCAGGAGTCTCGCTGTCCCGAATTTGAGCAAAGATAGACACACAATAAAGGAAAAGTTAAAATTCGGCTCTGATCGTATAAACATTCATGAAGCCATTTTGCAACCGCCCCTCTGGTCCCCTTCCCCTCCCATCGACGCCCCTATGCACCCTCCCCGACGAAGGACCTTTTGCACTCTGAAGAGTTTAAAATTCACCGATCCGGGGCCTGTTTAATAAAACTTGTCATCAGCGACAAGTTGTCATAGATGTGACAAGCTACTGAAATCCTTGCATCTGATTGGCTGAGTGCAAATTTGTCATATATAGAAATGTGGCAGTTGTCACTGATAACAAGTTTTACGAAACGGGCCCCCGGCGCACACTTTGGCTGGCCAAAAAATCTATCAAAAAGTTAAGACGATATTCCGAATGTTCATGATTTGACGATTCCTTATCCTGAAGTCTGGTTTTTCGAAATTGAAATGTGGTTTAACATATCGGAGATATGTTTTCCAAATATGAAACAGAGGTCCTCAATCCGAAAGAAATATCTATAGTTTGTAAATTCGAAAACGAAATGAGGATCATATTCGGAGTAACGCACAGTATATCATTTTCGAATTACCGCAATTCTGTTGATTAGGACAAACTAACCTTCACCATAATTACGGGCCGAATAGGAATGACGAACTTTCGGAATTATAATGTATTACATTGTATGTAAATGCATTAGTGCATCGTTACTCTAAGGCTTCAATTATTGCTATTTACTCTATCAAATTCACATTGTCTTGCTTACATCTTTTTTCTGTCGCTAAAGAAGGTGAGATGTGCATTATGTTCTTGTCAAAAGAAGAAAAAAATTGAATTGAATAATCTTCGGATTAAGGAACGGTCGGAATGCTTATAGTAACGGATCTCGGATTAATAAACCGTCAAAAAGAATGTTCGGCACAACCAACCTTGGGAATAAAAGAAGTATTGTTGATAGTATGATTGTATCATCAGCATTGAATATATCAATTGACCAAATGTACAATGGTACATAGATGAATCTAACATGAATACATCTTACTGGTATATTGGTGTTGCTTTTGTTTTCTTTTCAGTGTTCCACGTCCTACAAAATTAGCTTTTTGGTGGAAAACTCTCTTCCATCGTTATGATTACTTCTTCTTCTTCTTCTTCTTCTTTTTTGGTTTCCATAACATGAAAAAGTGTGCATTGCAACTGATTGACAAATTGCCCTACATCGACGTAAATAAGCACTGAATTGATCAGTGTTTAATAGTAGCCATGATAAAAAGTCATGGGTGTACATACTCGAGCAGGATTCGAACCTACGACCTCCTGATCACCGGACAGGCGTCATCTCCTCTAGACCACCGTCATCTCCACTAGACCATCGAGCTTTCGCCCGACAGCAAATGTTGGTTCTAATCCTTTATATAGCACTAGCTGCCTCGGCGCGCGCTGCGCGCGCGCCTCGGCAGCTAGGCTCGGCGCTACGCTCCTCGGCGTCCCTTGTCAAGTATAGCGAGGTGCCCGCACCTCGTCAGGGGCCCGAATACCGTCACCCCGCTTAAAATTGTTTTAATCACACTAAAGAAAAATTTATGACCGGGAATGTGTTCAGTACGCTGGAAACTTGGCAGGGCCACCACAACCAAGCAAATTGTGGTGAAAACTGAACAGTTTTTCGCTAAAATCTGAAGCATCCAGCGTGGGGTGCATTATTTATGACCAAAAGAGGGCGTCCTACGACCTCAGACCACAGAACTCTTACACAGTAAGGCCCGAATTCACGAAGGTGGTACAAATGAAACCATGGTTTAAACCATGGACAAAAACCATGGAGCGCCAAGTGTCGCATGGAATATTTTGCTACGAAATCAGTCATTTCGTCAATGAAATGATTATTTTGTAACGAAATGACAACATTTTGTAACTAAATGAACATTTCGTCCACGAAATGATGATTTCGTTAACGAGACGGTCATTTTGTCGACGAAATGACCAATGTCGTAACGAAATGTTCCATGCGACACTTGGCGCTCCATGGTTTTTGTCCATGGTTTAAACCATGGTTTCATTTGTACCACCTTCGTGAATTCGGGCCTAAGAGTTCTGTGCCTCAGACTTAGCCAAGGAGCTGTAGAATAACTTTAGCCAATCACAGAGATCCTTCATGGACTCAGAAAAATTATTACAAGCAAAGAAATGTATTTTAGAATGTCTCTTATTGGCCAAAACACCTACCAGGGGTTCGAGCCTGCTGAGAAAGTAATCAATATTCATGTTTACAGCGCGCATGTATCTTTG
Organism: Diadema setosum; assembly: GCF_964275005.1. Lineage (NCBI taxonomy): Eukaryota > Metazoa > Echinodermata > Echinoidea > Diadematoida > Diadematidae > Diadema > Diadema setosum. The sequence goes on along the minus strand of NC_092690.1, from coordinate 15,147,430 downwards.
TTGCCCCAGCAACTGCAGTGATTTCTTACGCGCGGTATCGTGATATCGATCGATCTCCTCAGAGAGGAGTGCGTGTATATACCTAGCTGTGTGTGTCGAATTCCATCTACGTTAGTGAGTGTTGCGTAACTTCTCTAGGTTTCCCGTCTATTCCCTCTTTTTTTCTCTTTTACTTTCGTATCATTCTATATCTTTTATTCTCAGAGTACAATCGTACTTCTGAGAGTGTTTTGTTCATCATTTTAAGTGATTATCTCGTTTGCAACAATTTAGAGGTGAGTTTTTGTTCGAGTGTTTGTTGAGTTTTTTGCTTGAACACGATGTAGTAGATTATCTACGTGTGTGCGAGAACATCGTTCTTTGTATGGTACCCACTCGTTTGTTTTCGAGTTAGCATTTTTACCGTAAAGTGTTTTCATCGTTCGTCTTCCAGGCATCGGGTTTTCACCCTAGTTTTCCTCATCGTAGTTTTTTACCTCGATTTTTTTTTTCCGGTGCAAGATGTTCTGTGTATTTTTTTCTACGGTAAAATACCACTGTCGATAGTCTTCGTGTATTCATTACTTGTTTTCCACCTCCGTTTCATTTTTGTGTATAACTAATGTCTAGCTAGGTCTCGTTTGCTGATGTGTTTTGTGAGAGTGAAGAGTATGATGATGATGGGAGTGATATTCAGGGATTTGCTGTGGTTGAGATGATAGTGATGATGATGAAAATGTCCATGATTCTGGTGATGTTGATGTACGAACCCTTATGATGCAATTTATTTCGTGTGACCATGAGCATGACGTTGATGGCGAGTACGACATGACACGAGTAGCCTAGGCCGATGACGAGAGTGACACTGAAACGGTGCTGATGCTCGCTCGTGCACAGACAGGAATGGTCTAGAGACCTGCATTTTATCTTTTTTTTTTTTCATTTTGCTTGTTCACTCGGATTTAGTGCTATCAAAATTTGTGTCTCTAAAGAAACTCAACCAAAAGCTTGACAGTAAGTTTGCATTAGGTCTATTCTGTAGTGAATATTAGATCTAAATGACGATGCTAATTTATTTAGTTTTCATTTAGAACTTGATGAAATCCCGTTTTCTTTGCTAATTTTTCGACTAATAAATTATTTAGAATCGTACTTATAATCTGATGTACTGCGTTCACCATTGTGTTAAATCAATAAAAAAAGAGCCTGCTGAGCAGGTATTTCATTCTGTCCTCTTCATTTCCTCCCTATCCTTTTTGTTTCCTTGCTGTCACTTTCTTCTTTGACCCTGGATGGAAAAAAAAAAATCCCATCTTGCCATGTAAAGACAGAACACATACCATCATGAAATATTATGACATTAAACTAATAAAAGAAATATGTAAGTGATAAAAATTCTTATTTGTGAAAATAAATGATAAATCAAAGGTGATTTCTTGTGAAGCAGTTCTTTCAAACGTCCAACAGCTTCGATAATGAAGCAAGTGAAATCTGAAAACTATCGTGGCAACAAGTGATATCGATAGGGAATTCTGACTAAAACTGTCACACCATTTGATGTTTGAATTTCTTTTTTTTTTATTGGCTAGGGTTATAAAACTATAAACACCACCGATAAATTCACAATCGCTCTCAATTACAATCTAACAGGAGCAGTTAAGGGTAGGTACGTTTTCACATCAGCCCGATGTTTCGAAATAGCGTGCTATTTTCTGACTTGGGGAATAAAAAAAAAAATATCTCGAGCTTGGATTTTTATCGGGCTGATGTGAAAACGCCTTCTGTAAACAGTTGATTACTTATGCATCGTATCCATGGGCAACTGCGGGGAACTGCAAGAAAGCGCATGGATTTTAGACTTGAGTTAAGAATTTTTGTTTATTATTACTTTTTTATTCAAAAGTCTTTTTCTCTCGGACTGAAAAAAACCCAAATATTTCATATTACGCTTCTAAAATATATAACGAATATAATTATCAAGTATTTTAATCGTGATTTTATGAAGAATTAGAATTATTATGAAAATATAAATACTAGACGGGCTGAACAATGAAGTCTAATTTCGCCCCAAGAATTTGCAGCACACCGCGTAGCTGGTGCATTCCTAGCGTTCTTGTCGCACTCGATGCATGCAGCAGTCACATTGCACATGTTACAGTACACGTTGTATGAGTACCTAGTTCAGTTATCTCATTCCTGATCTCGAGCGAGGAAAACCTTGAAAATCCTCTCAAAACTAAGCCAGACATGATTTTGGAACATACATTACAGTGTCAAGACTTTTTCAGTGGACATTGATTTCGCTATTTGTCTGTTTTAGCTCTTGAATGTACGACTTCTTACGTCCGATTTGTTTGTACCATGCCACGTGCTGCATGTTTTTTCAGCCCCATGCTTCCCCTACACACAAGCCATCGCGATCGAAGTTTGAGCGATAGCGGTAACAAGTGCGGAGCAGACATGCGGATTCCAGCACAGGGTAAATGAGTAGTTGAACGTATCACGATTGTAAAACAAATCTTTGTCTATGTCTCTGCAAAATTGAATTAGGCTATCTAAGCATAGATACATTATGATACATTATAGAATAGATTAGCCATATAGCAAGAACTTGCTTACATGAGAGTTAGTTGATAACGTTGCAAAATAAAAACCCCGTCATTGAATGGAATGTCCCAGCGCTATCTCTGTGCTCGAGGACACTATGGACACGTCGATTTGCAAGTGGGTAAGATGTGATTACAGATAGGTTGAAATGAAGATGATTTATGAATAAAATACACAGAAACATAATATTTGTTCATTATACCTTCACAGTTTATTATTTCTTTTCATAAAATTGACATAAACTAGTGCTGTATTGAGTCAACTAAGTGCACATTCGCACGAGTGTACACGCATCATCCCTCCTGCCTAGTGGGAATGACACAGGCAGTTTTTCAATGCAATGACCTATGAATGCCCTTGGCGTTCCGCCTGAGTGCACCGAGCAAGTGCGAGCAGCAGCAGCAGCAGCAGCAGCAGTAGTTCGAGACTTTTAGATGCAGCGGGTACTGCGTATATAATCATTCAAATTATCATGGCTACTATTAAACACTGATCAATTCAGTGCTTATTTACGTCCATGTAGGGCAATTTGTCAATCAGTTGCAATGAAAACATCTCGACAAAAGAATTTCGTGAATTTGAATAAAATGTGCATTGTTCTTCTTTTTTTTTTTTGTTGGTTACAATACCATTTGTACATATATTTCATACTGTGTTCAATAAACTCTCCTTTCCATCTGGATGAAAATCAAATTAACACATGTACCGCTTTGTATCACGTATTTTTTTTTTTTTTTTTTGTTGATGGAAATAAATTAACTATTGAATTAAATTTCTTGTATATATTCAAACTTTATTTTGCATGAGTAAACATCTTGAAAATGTTATGTGTTCTGAAATGCTTTAAGGCCCTGTCACACCTTTTGGGGGCAAGCTAGGCGGTAATGTTGCGTGTACAGATTTTCCAGCACGCAGGGTAATTATCTGCGGGCTGAAAAGGATTTGGGCGAGTTTCGCGTGCGTCCTACCTGCTGGACGTGTGCTACTTACGCTCTACTCTCGTTCTAGTTCATGGGCTAGTTGCGTGGGAGTTGCCTGCGAGATGCTACCGCTACGGCCCTTCTACCGGTGCTCTGCAGGGACATCTGCGGGCAATCCCGCGACTCATTCGGAACAAGTCTGAGTATGCTCAAGGGCTCGTCACACCTTCCCGGGCAAGCCTTGCTTGTGACTCGCGGGAAACAACTTTTGCTAACCGGAGGTCCCCGGTGATGGCTGCACAGTGACAGTACCCAGCACATAGCCGCACGTAGGCCTAGTTGTGCACGCAAGTCCGATTTACCCGCAGCCAGGTTTTAAGCATTCTCAAAACTTTTCCCGGGTGACAGAGGTCCACGCAGAACACCAGTAGGAGGCCCGTAGCTGCCGCAAGTCAAAGGCAGTTAACCCGCTTGTATGTTGAGGGTCAGTTACTGCCTTTCTGCTGGCTAGTTGAGAGTAGGCATGTGGCCAGGATTATGACATTCATTGGGACCTCTGCCAAATAAATATTCCTTCAGAGGAATTCCTTCACTGCCCCCACGCGCCTGACACGCAGGTCACACAGAATACCCGCAAGTATAACCTAAGTAACACGCGTCCAGCAAGTACATGCAAAACTCGCCCAAATCCTTGTCCGCCCTCAGAAATTGTCCGGTATGCTGGAAAATCCCCACACGCAACAAGCTCGCGTAGCTTGCCCGGAAAGGTGTGATAGGGTCTAAACATGGTTGCGGGTAAAACGATTTGCGTGCGCACCTCCGGGCGACTACGGGCGAGATACGTGCTAGGTACTGTCATGCGCGGGCCATCTGCGGTGATCTAGGGGTAGCAAAAATTGCTCTCCGCAAATCACACGCAAGGCTTGCCTGGAAAGATGTGACAGGGCCTTTACATAAAATGCATTGAATGACCTGTTCAGTTCCCTTCTACACAGCAGTCCAATCGACTAGAGCTTGAACGAGACTTCCCTCTTTCGTCTTTCTTTCTTCCTTTTTTTTTCGAAACAAAAGTCATTAAACGGGTAAATACAAACTTTATTAGAGTGATAAATTAAGAGCATTGGACGTCCCAGACATTCCAAGTTTTATAAGACCTCTAATTGCTTTGTCGAAGGTTGCATAGTGGAATTCAGACCCCTGGTATGATATATGAGCTCTGCTGCGGTTTACTTAATTCACAAGATGTACTCATTAACTGTTTTCATCCAAATTTCTTTCAAAAGGACTACAGTTTTAAAGAAGGGTCACACGTTCTCTGAGGATGAAGGTAAGTAAATGAAAAAACAAAATCAAATCATGTTGACCGATGACTCTGTTTGAAATTCTATAAATTCTACCTCGGTCTTTCAATCAAATGCAATAGGTACAGATGATATAAAACAAAAGCGCACCTTCAACATCAGACAGGCACATTAATTGCTGTTTTATGGGATATGCGTTTTACTATACATTGCAAGGGTAGAAATTATCGCTGTGTGTATCCAACATGGAAAAGGGTATCTATACCATTGACGCTGCCTTCTCGATTTCAGAAGGGCCTACAATAACTGATTTCAGTATAGAGTCACTGTGTGCACCATTCTGTACCGCGCATTGAAATTAAAGCGGACGGAAATAATCTTCTGGAGGAGCTGGGTCAAGCCTTTCTTCCTTGCCTCGATAAATACTTTTATTTATTTATTGTGTGTTTATTTCTTCCTCTTTTTTGGGTCACAATCCTGCTAACATTTTCTGGATACCGTGACATTACAGTTATTGTAGAGTTCTCATTAAAAATGTTCTGCCGTAAAATTTAACCAAAACTTTACAAATTTAAACTTTTGAAACAATAATTGTCCGATTTTCCTCAAAATTTTACTTATGAAATCAATTTTCTTTAAATCCTAATATATTTTTGGGGAAACTTCATCACTTCGATTCAGACCGGGGCTCAGATGTACTAGCGTTTACGTCGACAGGGCCCTTTCGGGATACCACAGAAGAGTTCTCCCTGTGATCGAACAGCGGCACATTCGTAACGACGTCACTTGATATGAACACATCCTTGATTGCAGAACGGAACTGCGGGTATTGGGCAGCGTAAACGAAGGGATTCGCGCATGAATTGACAAAGGTAGCAAATGTAAGTCCATAGTAGAGGGGACTGAACAAGTACGTCGCCAGTCTGCCGGTCATTACTGCGATCAACGTGAATATTTCGTTCGGGCCTAAGGTGAAGAGATAAATCATAACAACCAAGAAAGTCATCTTCACTACGCGATCCCGAGCTATTAAGTGAAAGGACGACGTGGCCCCATGACTGGCAACGCGAATCCCCGAGGTGGCTTCTGATTGTCGGTGGAGGCTAACCGCTGTAAGTAGTTGGGTGACGATCATAGTAACAGCAGGGATGCCTACCCGAATAATGAACAGATAGCTAGCGACTATAATACGGTCACTTCTAGTCATGGCGTTAACACAGACACTCCCGACGACGTCTAGAGCCATAAAATGAAGGCAAGAGGGTGTTGCACACAACCACACTGATATGATGTATCCATATACTCTACGGCGAGTGACCCAGCGTCTGAAATGAAGAGGATATAGCACGGCCACAAAACGTTCGAGAGACATTCCTGTTAGCGTATAGATCGAGGAATGAATATTCAACCACATTAAATAGCGCGTGAAAACAAATCGGCAATAGAACAACCCCATGGCTGTATCTGGGACCCGAACGGCACGAGGTATGGGCATAGAGAACAGTGATGTCAAGAAGTCGGCTATTGCGAGCGCTCCAATGAAAATATCCGTCGAATGTTTGATCGCCCTTCTCTTGGCCAGCGCCAGAATGACAAGAAAATTTCCGATCATACCGATGACAGAAAATGCCATTTGTAGACTGTTCGACCAAGACCACATGAATGTCCAGATCCACAAAGGCTCATGAACTTCTTCAGAATCATCGAAGAAGACGGTCGTACCAATCATCTCTTTATCCAATCCCCAGTCATATTGAACACAGGGTGGGCGGTAGTCTGTCGTAACATTTCCTGACATTCTAGGTAGTGGCGATGAAGGCAGTTTTGTTTTTGTTTCCACCGAGATGTTCGAGACACTGATATCTTTTTGTTGACTTGGAGGCAAGTTGATGAACAAATGGATCACTGTCTGATACATGGCGCGCATCATCCACAGTGAGATCTCGTGCCGAGTCTATACACGGAAGATTATACACAACATATCAGATTACAAAAAAGAAATGAATAGACGAATAATTACACACAAATATAATTAGGTAAGCAGAAAGTTGTAAAATTTCAGACATCACTAATGCATTACATTACATCCAGTTTGTCTTAGATCGATTCAGACTAATCCATGTGAGGGTGAATGGATTTGCTGTGCACGCGTTGTCCATGAAATAAGTCCTTATTCATGGATTAAAGTCGGATGTTCTGTTACACAGTTCCTGTCATAGCAAACAAAGCTTCAAGCAGGTCGTTAAGGCAATATGTCGATTGTGTATTTGTATCTTGCTCACAGCAGACGAAGTAGCCTGCCTGGGAAATGATACGCCAGCTTAATCTACGAAACTAAATTTCCGTTTCTCTCTGGCTAAAGATGTACAGGAGATTCAACTAAGTTTTTATGTGGTAATACACGTGATACCTACATTGTAATACTCTATATTCACATTTCGTAACCTCAGAAAAAAACAAATGAATAAAGTGATATGTAAATATCATATGTAAAGAAAAGTGATTGATGCCTCAATCTATGAAACAGACTATAACTTGCATGCTTCCATGCAATATCTTTGTTAATTATATTAGTAGTTTAGCAGTGATTGATAGATGATGTCATAGACCGAATCCTGATTTAGAGGATCTTTTGTTGGCTTATCTAACTACAAATCTCAAGAAAAATAGAAAGTGATAATTATATCAACACAAGTCAACATGCATTTGCACTACGTATTGCCTTTAAACAGTTAGTCCAGCAAACAAACTAATGTCTCGTACAAGAGGCTAGCTTGGACCAGGTCACTTTGAGTTGGATAGATCCTAAATTTCTCCTCTTATTCTAAACGTCAGCAATCTCTACTTTGTAATTGTTGAGAATTCCATGTATATACGACACGTAAAAATGTACGAGAGCAAAAGAGACCTATATTGCGTAAATGCAATTTTCTCTCCGAAACGTAATACATGTACAATTTAATACAAAACGTTACATCGATTTCTTCTATAACTTACCGCAACACTGATAACCAATGACCAAGTATAGCGAAACATATTATTTTTTTTTTTTTTCGCGATGATCCTTGGTGTGAGGCAGCTTCAACTAGCTCGGGCTCTGTCAGACTCTAAAAATCGAGTCAATTATAAAGGATGTTGGATTTTCATGATCTCATTGCACATGCGCAGATCGTGACAAGACAAATACCAAAATGTAATATATCGAACTAAAAGAGGAGATCACAGTTCGCCACTGGACACATCATATCTATACGTCTGTATCGCTCGTCAGTCATTCTCCTCTCTGCCTCTTGTCCATAAGAAGAAAGTGAATTATAACTTTATAAATTTGTCCATTTCCTTCCTTTTTCTAAAGTTTGTTGAAGGAGAGGCTGTCAACAAACTAAACCCAATAATTCCCTCAACACGTATTCCATTTCAGTTTAATGTCTGTTAATAGTTGGCAAATTGTATCATCGACAGAATCTTGTTTTGGATTTTTTTTTTTGTTTTTTGTGGGCGTATCCAAGTATTCTGCAGAAAAAATATTAGGCACATTATGATATATATAAGAGGTAAGGAGAGAAAGGGAAAGAGAGAGGCAGGCCAGAAATGCTTGCAAACGGTACTCTGTATAGTTTCATTGTGTATTGTAATTCCCAAGAGCGACGAAGATTTTGAGTGCATAAAGATTAAGGCATTTCTTTACTAGTTGTAATGTACTAATGGTACTAATGCGTATTGACGTAGAAAATCGATTTAAAAAACATGAAATGAATAATTTAGAAAATTGTCTGTAGGGTAAAGACCTGCCTCTCTGCTTCTTATTTCTGACGTCTCCTTAGTTCTTACATCGCCTCGAAAGCAAATGACGATGTCAGCCTGAAAGTTTTCTTTTTCTCTATCACGTCTCCTACTTCCCCTATCGCATGTCTTTCCCGTATCTATATTATTTCCCCTTCTTTTTCCATGAATCAATCGATTTTGATATGAGATCCTAGCTAACGAGTCTTTGTCTATTTCTCTTTTTAATAAAACAAGTCGATTCTAAAGGTAATTGCTTATGTTTATGTTTCAAATGTAAGACTTCAAAGATATCAATGATAACATGTCACAAACCCTTTGAACTGAAAATGCTTTTGATGCTGTACTCTCCAGTGAACTATTCCATCTCACATGTCTATAATAATATTATGACTTATTCTGTGTATGATAGGTTTATCATCTGCTGGTTGTCACACATCAGGGGATAATGTCTATCCATGTGAACTTCTCTTGACTGAGAAATGTAACGTCAGGAATGCTGACTTGCAGTATACAATGATACATCCCCACCCCCAGATGCGGGATTACGTAAATTAGGAACCGGCAAATTGCGAGAACATAATAGTTCTAAACGGCTTCAAGAAAACTCCAGTGTTTTTTTTTTTTTCAGCTGAACAATATAACAAACTGAGAACAACAAGTACTACCTGCCTTGGCCCGCGGATGATTTTCTTATACAGGAGTTCACAGCAGTTCCAACAATTATCAAGTAGCTCTCTTAAAAAGTACTTCATAGTCTTTCATTTCATGCGTTCACATAGTAATATTCATTGTACATCTTGACAGTAATCAAATGGGATAACACAGATTCAAGTCGCTGGAACTACCGGTTCAACTTAAGTGTCACCCTCCGATGTAGAGTTGACCTTCACAAGCCAAATGAACTTTATAATTATGTACCACTGACATTGCATACCAAAGATTGTCGATATGGCTATGACAGAGTTTATGGTAGTCTTGTATACATACATCGTTTGGTTTAAAGGGAACGCAAACCCAAAGAACAATGCGGATTGAGTGAAAGCAGCAACATTGGTAGAACACATCAGTGAAAGTTTGAAGAAGATCAGACAATCGATGCAAAAGTTATGAATTTTTAAAGTTTTGGTGTTGGATCCGCTGGATGAGGAGACTACTAGATGATATGACGTATGAGTGGACAGCAATATAAAGAAAATATAAAGAAAATTCCACAAAAATCAATTTTTTTTTTTCATTAAAATTACAGATTCCATCAACTTGATTCTGACATATGTTAAGGGTAGCAATTATTCCCTCTGCTTTCTGAAAGCGGTTAGTCAAGTGCTCTTTTATAATGCTAGAAAAGTGAATTTTTGTTGAATCTCCTTTATATTTTCTTCGTATTGTTGTCCACTCATACGTCATAACCTCTAGTAGTCTCCTCATCCAGCGGTTCCAACACCAAAATTTTAAAAATTCATAACTTTTGCATCGATTGTCAGATTTTCCTCAAACTTTCACTGATGTGTTCTACCAATGTTGCTGCTTTCACTCAATCCACATTGCTTTTTGGGTTTGCGTTCCCTTTAAGTTTCACTGACGCATCTGTTAAAGCGGCATGTTCTATCGTTGTTGTTGTTGTTTTTTCATCAAATATTCGTTTAAACATCCTGGTCACGAGTAACATTGATTGCATCAATGTAATCAATGGCAGAGACAGAGTAATTGAAATATGTCGATCTCTCTCTCTTAAACACTTACAATAGTGGCTTCTTAGCATGAATCAGGCGAACAATTTTTCTCAGTGTCCGTGTGATGGCGCTGTACATCTCAAAAAGCCATCCGGTCAATCGCAGAGCGAAAACAAGAGCAACAGCCACCAAGGATGCTGCTTCAAAGAAGAGACGCATTTCAAAGAAAATGGAGCAAAATAAATTAATTTTTTTTTAAACGTCAGCAAATTGCATGATAAACCAGAAGATAAGGGAATGGTGATCGAGAGAAAGATGTCAATGAAGGCAGATTTTTGTCTCATAGCAGTATTTTGAAATACAGTAGTCATAAATCCATACTAACAAACTTTCCAAACGTGTTGGAATTCTATCAGCAGTGTTTCCATTAAATGACAAAGGTTGCAACGAGAATGCCAGAGAAAGATGATCTAATATACGGTCATAGAGATTGGGAGCATGTGTCGGATTATTTGAAATGTCACCAAAATGTGTTTCATATTGTTTTGTTCTTGTTGTTGTTGTTTTTTCTGCTACACGTGTATTGCATTTGAAATAAGCATGTAAGGACAATTATCTTATCTTACCAAAATACCATGCAGATTCTTTCAAATGCATATAACCTCATACATTTATCACCTACTGTAATATTGTGTGGGAAAATTCTGGTATTAGCAAAATAAACTCGATATTGTTGTTACGAAAACGTGCAAATAAGACTTATTACTGGTTCTCTCTACTTATAGCACGCTCTGAAAGTTTGTTTCGACTCTTAGAATTTCCGATATACATACATGGCAAACAACAATATTTATGTTTAAATTTATTAACAATCAGCTCTCTGAAATGTTTAAAGATTTCTGAGATTTCAGATGCAATATCTTCTGGCTGTTCATCAACATGAGTATGATCTGAACCAACTGGCCACCGCTCAATACATCCAAGGCAAGAGCAGACGGAGGAGAGGAAAGCATTTTCCTCTTTTTTTTTTTTTTTCACTGAAGGTTCAGGCTGGGACCAGTTGGAGGCATCAGACGCGATGGAGGATGTTGGACTACCACTATCATCATCAGAAGGAAGAGGAGGGATTGCAATTTTAGGGAAATCTTGAGGACTGATGATAGCGACACCAGGAGTACTTGGTGGTGATTTCTGTGCTTGCTTGGCAGGTTGCTTTCTTCTCTTTGGGGACATTTTCACAGCCAGAACATCCGAGACTGTCACTGCTCGAAATTATTTGGTGAAGTGTGCGTCAGCCGAGATCCGTCACGTGGTTGCCGCAGTATCGCTTTGCAAATAATGTTGGGCATTCGCTGGTCTGTATTCGTTTTGTCTGGTCAGCATTCGTTGGATGGCCTGTACGCATTCGCTTTCACTCGTTACTTTATCCGCTCGTATCACGGTTAGCATAATGAACAATGCTCACCATTCGTTAGGTGAACGTTCGAAAACTACATTTTGCTCGAGAATTCGAGCAGATTCGAGCGTATTCGGACTTTGCCACATTGTACTCCCGTTAGCATAATGCATGTTTTGCATGGGGACGTGGGGGCCCGGGGGCCCGGGGTTGGGAGTACATTGTGGCACCTTCAAAGGGGGTGCTTTTTTCGATTACACAGATATTGTAGAACAATGTCTCCGATTTCAACTCCATCACATTTCTTGAATATAAAGGTGTCCTTGCTATGTAAAGTACGGCCGAAACGACTTTTTAAACCGTTCATGTAAACGCTTAAGGCCGTGTCACATCTTTCCGGGCAAGCCTTGCGTGCGACTTGCGAAGAACAATTTATGCTACCCGGAGGTTCCCGCAGATGAGCCGCACATGATAGTACCTAGCACGTATTATATCTCACCCGTAGTTACCCGGAGTTGTGCACGCAGGTCCTATTTACCCGCAGCCAAAAAAGGCCCTGTCACACCTTTCTGGGCAAGCTACGCGGGCTTGTTGCATATGGGGATTTTCCAGCACACAGGACAATATTTTGCGGGCGGATAAGGGTTTGGGTGAGTTTCGTGTGCGTCCTACATGCTGGATCCGTGCTAGGTACGTTGTACGTGCATTCCATGCGACCTGCGTATCAGACGTATGGATGGCGAGTGAGGGCTGACAACTTGGTGAAGAAATCCCTCCGAAGGAATTGATATGGCAGAACTCCCACAGAATGCCATTATCTTGCATAGATGCACAGGTGCATAGATCCACGGGCAACCTACGTACTTCAAGCGGGTCAACTGCTTGTGACTTGCAGCAGCTACGGGCATCCTAGTGGTTTTCTGCGTCGGCCTCTGAGGGCAATCCCCGCGACTCACCCGGAAAAAGTTTTGGTCATGCTCAAAACTTTGCTGCGGGTCAATCGGACTTGCGTGCGTAATGTGGTAATGTCAGGTGCGGGCCAACTGCGGAGAGCTCCGGGTTTCCCCGCAAGTCAAGCCATAAAACTTCCCAAGATACGGTATATGCTGCTACGGTAAGATGGGCATGCTCAAAACTTGTTCCAGGTGAGTCGCGGGGGTTTGCCAGCAGAGGTTCACGCAGAAAACCAGTAGGAGACCCTTCTGGCAGCACGTCGCAGGCAACTCCAACGCAGGTACTTCGCAGTATCCGTAAGTCGCTCGTAACAGAAAACGGATGGGTTTCAAAGCTCTTACGCATGCAGGTCACTCGGAATACACTCATGTAGAAGGTAAGTAGCCCGTGTCTAGCAGGTACACTGTAAGACACAAGTGCGAAACTCGCAAACATTCTTGTCCGCCCGCAGAAAATTCTCCTGGGTGCTGGAAAATCCCTAATCGCAACAAGCCCGCGTAGCTTGCCCGGAAAGGTGCGACACGGCCTTTAAGGCCCTGTCACACCTTTCCGGGCAAGCATTGCGTGTGATTGAGAGCAATTTTTGTTACCCTTAGATCCCCGCAGATGGACCGCACATGACAGTACCTAGTAGCACGTATCTCGCCCGAAGTCGCCCAGAGATGCGCACGCAAATCATTTTTACCCGTAGCCGCACCTTCCTGGGCAAGTTACGCGGGTTTGTTGCGTGTTGGGATTTTCCAGCATACCGGACAATAGTAATTTCTGAGAGCGGACAATGATTAAGGCGAGTTTTGCATGTGTCTAACTTGCTGGACGCGTGCTACTTAATCTAAGTTGTACTTGCGGATATTCTGTGTGACCTGCGTGTCTGGGGGGCTGAAAAGAAATTCCTCTGACGAATATTCATTTGGCAGAGGTCTCAAAGAATGTAATAATCCTGGCCGTCTCCGTCAAGCCATCTCCGGGGACCTCCGGGTAGTAAAAATTGTTCCCCGAAAGTCACAAGCAAGGCTTGCCCCGGAAAGGTGTGACGGGCCCTTTAGCATGCTCAAACTTGTTCCGGGTGAGTTGCGGCCATTGCCCGCAGATGTCCAGGCAGAACAAGAGTATAGAAGGGCCGTAGCGGTAGCACCTTGCAGGCAACTCCCACTCAACTAGCCCGTAACTAGAACGTGAGTAGAACGTAAGTAGCACACGCCCAGCAGGTAAGACGCAGATGAAACTCGCCAAAATCCTCATCCACCTGCAGAAAATTACCCTGCGTGCTAAAATCCATACACGCAACAAGCCCGCGTTGCTTGCCCGGAAAGGTGTGACAGGACCTTTATAGACCAACGATATTCGTATTGGTACATTGTATACAGTATACTGTAGATAATGCCGTGAGGGTAGGGTGACTTTGGACATCTCCCACAGGGTTGCTTTGAATGTTCACCCTATTCACTACATTGATATCGTATAAAAATGCCCATTTTAACATTTCCATGACATTTCATATAAATATACCGGCAAGTGTATTATATTAAGCGAAACGATTTTAAAAGCATGCATGTTGTCGCGTTGGTATAGAATGCGTGTTTTTGCATAAGGGGCCGTAAGCATAGGTGTAAATTTGGGCAATAAGCCAGTTCGGGGGTCCACTTTGAGCATGAGCAGAAAAAGGTCATCTGTACCAGCAGAGCATGGTGGTTTTTATATTCACTGAGATAAGCATCTGTGATGTAATGATTATTCAAGTGATCCCTGTAAGTGGTGCTTGCCAGCACATCTACCTGACAGCAAAAGCGGTGTCTGACAATATCAATAGAAAGAGATTGTTAATACATTCAATGCAAAATAATGAAATGGATGCTTACCAAAATGCCAATGGAAGGATCATTCTGGTCACCTGGTCTATGTAAGTTCATCCTTTGTTTGAACATGACTGATGAATTCCATAAATTGTTATGTTGGGCAAGTTTATGCCTTTTGTCGCTTGAAACTAGCGGAGTGCCTAATCAACTGAGAAAGAAGCGTAGGTCATTTATTTGTACCCATGTGCCCATGAGCTAACCCCGAACTGGCTTATTCCCAAGGTTTTGACCTTGAATGTGAATCCTTTTGGCTATGCATGTATTCATACTGTAGAGCAATATCTCCTTTATCATTCCCGTTACATTTCTTGAAAACAAATGTGTCTTTGCTGTACGACAGGAACGACTTTATTACGGCATGTACCCATGGAGCATAATATGTATTCGCGTTGAATGATATTACATGTTTGTTTGTGTGTGTGTGTGTGTGTGTGTGTGTGTGCGTTTTAATATTACCGTGGGGGTGGGGTGATTTGGGCACATCCCACACGGTTGCCTTTGAATGTTCACCCTTTTACTATATAGATATTGTAGAGCAGTGTCTCCTCTATCATTTTCCCAAACATGTCATGAAAATAAAAGTGCCTTTACAAGGCAGTCGAACGATTTTCTACAGGCATGTACGCTTGGAACAACTGTAAATTTGCGTTGATTGATTATAATGCACGATTTAAATGACCCTTGAGTGTAGGGGTAGCTTTGGGCACTTCCCAAGAGGTTACCTTTGAATGTTAATCCTTTTGACAATGTATATTGTAGAGCAATGTCTCCCATATTAATCTCATGTCATTTCTTGAAAATAACGGTAACCATATATCTCATACTCAACTGTATGTTTTCTATTACCGTGAGGGTGGAGATTATTTTGCCATCTCCTACACATGGTTGACTTCGTAATCGTGAATCCTTGTCCCTTGATCGATATTGTAGAACAATGTCTCTTCTAGAAATTCATCGCATCTTAAAGGAAATAAAATACGGTACAGTAATCATTAAACATGTACCTCTTATACTCAACAACAAGGCAATATTTGGTCCACCCCCTTTTCCTTTTCTTTTACTTTGCTGCTTGACCCTTCGCCCATATTATAACATATCCAATCATTTTCT
This sequence comes from Diadema setosum, assembly GCF_964275005.1. Classification (NCBI taxonomy): domain Eukaryota; kingdom Metazoa; phylum Echinodermata; class Echinoidea; order Diadematoida; family Diadematidae; genus Diadema; species Diadema setosum. The sequence continues at coordinate 15,131,851 of NC_092690.1, read as the reverse complement.
TAGAAGTGCTGACCATCAACACTTTCGCGCTTCATCACCTGCACACGCACTCACTGGCACCACTCCTGTTTACCAAGTAATTGTATAAAACTGGATTTACACGCACTTTAACATGGCCCATCTGTATTAGTGTTCAAGTACTACAATAAAAAATGGTAATTTAACTCTGGCTGTCCGTCTGTTCAAGCACGGCTTATAACGGCGGCCCTCTGCATCATATGTATATATTTTATATTGTACTGTGAATTAAGTCATTATTGGCCATATAAACATTTTGTATGTTATTTAACGTTTCATTTGTCTTTACATACAAAATATGACTTACTATGTAATATGTCAATAATTTTCAGAATTGTATTTGTGTAATTGAACCTGCCTTTGTTATTTTTGTTATTCTGAAAGAAAATATGAAATGCAGAAAATAAAATCTTTTCAAAAAAAAAAAAGAAAAAAAAGTGTGTTCCTGTATGGCAGGAACGACTTTTTAAAGGTATGTACGCTTAAAACAGCTGTCTCCGCATTGGTATAGCATGTTTTGAATAACTGGGCCGTGAAGATTGGGGTAAATTTGGGGCACCCTCCTATGGGTTGCCATTGAACATGGACCTAAGACCCCGTTTACAGTGCGAGGCCGGGCTCGGCCGCGGCTCGGCCGCGGCCGAGTCCGGCCTCAATTGCGCGGCCGAGCCTCGCAATTTTGTCCGTTTACACTGCTGGGCTCGGCCGCGCTTTTGATTCAAACCTTTCAATATTTTGTCGTAGTGGCGCTCTGCTTGTAAACAAATGCAATTTGGTATTGTCTGGTTTTCAGACCCTTTGCCAAATGAATTCCGTGGCGACGAAGTCGCCGTTCGGGCAAAGGCCTTTGCCGAAGGAAAAAAAAAATCCTTTGCAGGACAAAACCACCTTAAACTATACTAGTTTTCGACGTTGAGGGGGTTAATATCCTGAATAGCGAAAGATACAGGCAGAGGGTTTGGAAGCCAGACTAAAATTGGCCGCGCAATTGGCCGCGCATTTGGCCCAGTTTGCGTTTACACCAAGAAGAGGCAGGGCTCGGCCGCGGCTCGGCCGCGGCCGAGACCACCTCCAGAGCGAGGCCAAATGCGAGGCCAAGTTTGGCCTCGCATTTGGCCTTTTGCGCGTTTATACTGAAGCGGGGCTGGGCTCGGCTGCGGCTCGGCCGCGGCCGAGCCTCGCACTGTAAACGGGGTCTAATACACATGGACATTCATCGTATCGTTAATTAATTCATGCACCCGCACAACTCAAAAGCGCCACAAAGACATTTTTAGCAAGCTTCACTGCTTTGATCCCATGATCGTCACCGCCAGCAAGCCGAGAGAAGAACAAGACGGAGATTCGAGAAATCTAAAACTAAATACGCAGAAGAAAATAACTCACAAAAATCAAGTGAAGTGAATGTGCAGTTGTGGTGTGTGTTAGGAAATCATACCTCAAACAATTTCGCTTGGAAGAAGCAGGCAGTTTTTAAAAGAAAGCTAACATTTTGGCAGAATGATTGTCATTTGTGATCTCAATATTTCACTTTTCTCCAGCTTAATATTCCAGAGCAAAAAGGGATGGTAATGGTAGAGAACAGACATATCTTGCCATTAGGCAAGGTCTTATGCGTGTGCGAAAATTTGCGAATCAGCAATTACCCATCTTTTGACACAAAATTTGTAATGATCTTAGGTTTGCTGCTCCTCATCATCTGTATGTTTATTCAGAGACATTTCTGTCTGAAAAAGGCACATCAGCGAAACAAAGACTGAAATGAGGGAAACGAGTCTTTTGTTAGTGACGATACATGATTACACAATCGATATTGTCAAGACACCTGAATGTACTCATCAAGATGTACATAATCAGGTGTTGGTGACGATCAGTATATCAAAGAAAGACTGCCATGAATAGTCCATGTTATATTAGGTCAATGCCACTGAATGTGCACGCTTTTTGATATAATCAGATGTTGTAGAAAAATGTCTTCGCTATCTATGCCATTATATTTCACGAAAATAAAACTGTCTTTGCTAGACATACGTACGATTTTTAAAAGCATACTTTAGAACAACTAATACCGCGTTGGTTAATGTAGGTTTTATAACGGGTGTGGGGCTTGGGATAAATTTGGGCACCTGACTAAAAATGCCTTTGACTCTTACAGGGAGCCCCTTTCCAGAAATTTCACTAGACTAAAACTGGCTAGCTTTTTTAATCAAAAGTTTGTTCAAAAGGACTATATGTTTTCTGAGGATGAAGTTACATAAATGAAAAACAAATAGATCTTGACTCTATAACTTTTGAATTGTATAACGACTACCTCGGTCTTTCTAACCTATTGAGTATATCAATAGGTACAGACGACATGAAATAAAAGCGTACCTTCAACCTCATACAAGCACATGTTCATTGCTGTGATGGGATATGTCGACATGAAACCATGGATTCAAACAAGAAGACTTTTCGATAATCCATATGATCTTGACGGAAAATATGAACAACATGAAATAGTGTTCAATTGTTTGAATGAATGGGCTTGCATTGTGAGGTGCGTAGACGTGCAAAGAGCTTGCGATATCACTATGACAATTGTGAGAGTCTAAAGGAGGACGAATCCAGACGATGAAACAGTCAATCCACCCGCTCCGAATCGTCGAGCAGCTATACTCGGTTCCTAATCAGCTCTTAGCTACATACAGAAAGAATAAAAACTGAACTTCTCAGGACTAACATGGTGAAACATCACGGCTCTTTCATCATGTGTAACATGTGGTGAACTCTTCTAGCTTAGCTGTTATAGTTCTAATGAGGTTCACTTGAGAAAAGATGAGCACACGAAAGTTTCGACAATAATTGTCACTCTCAAGATGCACGTGAACAAAAATCATAACACCACTGCACTAATAAACTATATTGATCCATAACACTGTTATATAACGCGAGGAAAACAAAAAACACGAGTATGGCAGGTATTGTGGTCCTCCGCAGAATTTCACTTTTTTAGGTCAGACTGTGGAGTCACTCATTTATTTCCAAGGAACCAAGCTTGTCAAGAGCAATGACAAAGATGGATCAGCAGGTGCAACATGATCCAAATGATCGCAAGCAGTATAGTCTTTATAGGCTGAACCTGTAGTGTTCTTTATCGTGACGCTTACTATAGGATCTTTACTTTCATTCAATGGTTTCTCCCTATATAGCATGCAAAGTCGGAGAAATCCCCGTACTCAAAATGAAAATCCGCAGTGTTTCGTCAAGAAAGTGAAACCTGATGATGAGACCCTCCCTCAGAAATTAATAATAGAAAATGAGCTCGGGTTTCTTGACATCTGAAACTTACTGCGGATTATTATTCATGGGCCATGTTAAGAAATATCAATAGTATATCCCCTGTATATAGGCCCCTAGAAATGGGAGCTTGTGTAATCTTACAACGGCTGTATATAATCTATATTTGCTTGAGAAATTCAACAAAACTCCAGCAGCTTCCAGAGAACCTATAGAATCTGCATGAATCAAATGACAAATCGTTAAATTTCAATAGCGAACGGAGCCCGCATAGTACCTTGATGTGCACGTCTCTACTTTGACCTAGTAACCCTTTGCTCGAAAATAAAGATTGCTACATTAAATGGAACAAGAACCACAACAATTAAGATAATGCAACATTTGTAGGCATGCTCCAACCATACCGCATGCAGTCAGTAATGGGACTATTCCTCACCTGCGTGACGAGTGGCCGACACTGAACCTGCAATCAAACCTGTATAGGGTTTGCACAAACGAAACATTTCTTCACTTGAAACTAGTTCTGCTTTATAAACCTATATTGAAGGCATTATAACTAGTTCATCATACATCACCCAACCGAATATATCGCGTTCTTAATGTCATAATTCAAGTTGGAAACGGCAGCAGGAACAGGTGGACTCGGATGTCGAAACATACCGGTACACATAAGCACACCAAAGTTTGATTTTAAAGAACCTGCCACTCACCATTGGCTGCATGGTTGTAGAAGGTACAAATCCTGCAACTGGATATGCTATAAGTGACTGCAAGTTGATAAAATCAGTGAATGTATCTTGGATAGGGTTCTATAGACCACCGACTCCAGAAAGATGATGTTATTTTCATAAGGTTGTTGAACTCGATCGGTCCTGTTATGTACGTACAGCAACATACTGAAGTATTGGCTTGTTGCCAAAGTGTGCTGCGTTGGCTATGCCGATGAATTAAACCACTATTCAAACTACAATATGGGAGACTTGTGAGACAACTTGAGAGACGCGCAAGCAAACTGAACAAAATTGTTTTAATTGTTGATAACCATCTGCATGTATGGTGCTAAACGTGTGCTTCTGGAACAATTTGTGTAGGCCTATGCCAAAATATACTCTGTGAAATCTATGCCCCAGAGTCGATCCCTGTACCGATAATAACAAATACCTGCTGATCACTTAATGAATTCCAGCAGTTGAGAGTCATATTCATGTGATTCTATTTATTCTACAGAAAAAGCTGGATGACATTGCGTTTACTGTTGGTCTGTAAATTGTTCGTCGAATCTCTTGAAAGGAAAAAGAAAAAAACACCCATATATATGTATATATGTATATATGATGGCCTACAATGATATATTAATTATAGAGAGATGGATGAAAGATATCTATAACATATATATATATATATTTCATATGTTCACATATAGGGCCTAATACCCGCCAGTGCAAATGAAGTCCTATAAAGTTCTTGTTTTGAAATGTTTGTGCAATAAGCCTACTTAAATATGCGAGGTCGACATTCGAAATTCTATCATATTCCAGTAGGTAAATTGAAAGTGGAAACCAGGCACCAGGAAATTGTGAAACGAAAGCTCCAGCTGAAGAAACTGCCCAAGCAGGCCTATGGCATCGTGCTGTGTGCCCTTTAGAGGCCTTATGAAAAATCTGTCATGAAAAAGATCTGTCAACATGTACGTGGTAGGCCTATTTAATGATATCTACTCTGGTACGTGTGTAGTTTCCTGTGCACTTTTTCAATCAGCGCACCCTTTGCTTAGGTGGGATCATTTAATGCCCCGAGAACGACTCGAAGCTGATGATGCAGGGATGGGGTTAAGGGTAAGAATCATTCGATTAGTGTGATCACTGTACATGTAAAACATTTCTTAAAATTTATATTGGATCGAATTCGACCGGTACGTGCGAATAGAGTTGCGATTGCAACTCGGGACGGTCGCTTCCGATGAATTGAACTTCTCGAGACGTGGTTGTGTTGTCTTCGATTATGGGGTGGATACATTTCCCACCATTGCCCTTTTCCCCTCTTGTCATCACCCCCGGTTTGTTTTTTTTTTTTTCTTCTTCTCTCTCCCCCTCTCTCTCTCTCTCCCTGTCCCTCACACACAGGCTACACAAACGAAACACAAGTTTACACACACCCCACACAAAATGGAGCGTAGCACACCAGCCTCGTCTGTAGACGAGACTGGATTCAGAGGACATACGGAAAGAGGGACAAAATAAGAAAGGGACAAAGAGAAAACTGCAGCACGCATGCGCATGAGAGCGACGGCCTCGCTCGCAGTGTATAATTGCATGCATGCAGAATACGCAGCCTCTCCCTTTCAGCCTTTGAACTCAGCAGCCACGTTGATGGAACTAGCAGATGAGATTCGTACTAGAATTTGAAGATATCAGAGGCTTCCGTAAATTTCCGGATTAGAATCGTTGGATTGTTCATCTTATTTCCTGGATGCTCATATGTAATACAACCCATTCGTAAACTGGTAAGTGACAGAATTTTATACAATTTTAGAAATGTCCGCAGTGTATGTTATGTATTCATCGTCACGTCGAGCGTACGTTGTACACGCAGCCTTTGCCGACGTGCTGTTCATGTCTCGCACGCTCTGTGTAGCTAGCTGCTTTAGATACAATATCATGCTGCATGCATGTAGTCGTAAGCCTCGAACAGCGAACGAGTGCGAGTCGGGGTTTTTTCCTTGTTCCCTTGTTCGCGGTGATTTGTTTTCTTCGTGTTTTGCTTTGCGTGTAGGTCGTAACGTGATGGATGGGCTGTGCAGAGAGATTCGGTCAGTACAGTACTGTACTGCTCGCGTTGCGCACTTCACCGAAAGCTCGATCGGAAAATATCCTGATCTCGAAAGGCTTGCACCCGCTTGATGGACGTCCATGAACACGTTAGACTCTACGTCCAATGCGTCAATGGCAATAAGATGTGCGTCGTAAATCTGAGAGCAGCATGCATGGTATGGCAAAGTTCATTTCTACAGTACATGCATTAGCTGCGTGCTTCATAGCTCGAGCAGGCCTTTTTCCAATCACAGTTCGACTGCACTATCTGCGCTTTGTGGCATGGCAGAAGAGAAAAACTAGCGTAGGGCCTACTGCCAAAGACGTGGAAAGAACTCGAGGCACACATACAGCTTGTACAAGTTAAGTTCAAGTAGCTGTATTATGTGCGGAAGGTTCGGGGGGGGGGGGGGTGGTGGCGTGGCCCACTCATCAGCTAACAAGCCAAAATAAATAAATAAATAAATAAATAAATAAAAGGTCTTCAGCGTAACTTCTGTCTGGTGCCACATCCGGGTTTTTTCAGCTGACAAGGACAAAAAAAAAAAAGGCTTTCCCGCGCTCACAATTCAACAAGGTTTCATTTTTTTTTTTAACCTGGTTAGTACTGCATGCACTTTCGGGGGAAAAAAGTTTGTTTTGTTTTGTTTTGTTATGTGTGTTGTTGTTGTTGTTTTTTTTTTTTGGAGGGGGGGGGGGGGCCCAAAGTACGAGTGGTGATGCTTAGAACCATGTAGGCCTACTGTTCCTATAGATTTTATGCATGGTGCAAAAAAAAAAAAAGGGGGGGGGAGCAGAAAAATTAACTGTCAAAAATATAATTCGCCATTCGTTTCATGATTCCAAACTGTTGTCTGTAGATCGATGTAGGATTGCTCTTTCAACAAATATGAAAAACTCAAGATTGACTAGGTTGACCCATTTCACCTATTTTTAGTTCCCACACAAGTGGTCCTACAGGAAAAAATGCTACTTTCATATTTGTATATTGATATAAATATTCATATCAGATCATGTGGCCATACTTTCGAGCCCAAGATGAGCTGGATGTTCACAGAAATCACTGTACCACTACACAATGTGTTTGTTACCTTTACTTCATGCATTAGAGTATTGGTGGTTTGGAAGCATGCATGAGGAAAGCATCACAGTGATGTTATTTATACTGCAGGGCAGTCAGTTGGCTCAGTCGGTAGCGCGTCTGCCTCCAACCAAAGCGACCCGGGTTCAAACCCAAGTCTGGACTGAGCAATGTTGTGTGTAATCATACCGTCCCCTCTACTAGCAAGAGGCAAAACACTCTGTCCCTCGGATAGGACATAAAATGGAGGTCCTGTGTATGAGAGAGTAACAACTCATGCACGTAAAAGATCCCGCTTCATTCATTCATCGCAAAGAGCAGGGTGTTTAACTCGATGAAGTGGTCCCGCCTCACATTTAACTGGACGCCATGGAAGACCAGCTTAGCATAGCTGAATAAAATGGGCTATCCAGCCATCTTCTCAGATGGAAATGAACAAACAAAAACTAATCATTATGTTTGATGAAAGGTTTATGTGAAAGAAGGGGAAGGACTACCAGTTCCTTTTTCATTCCTCTGTAGTCAGGGATATAAGGGTACATAGGAGTTGCCAAACTGTTGCGTGATGTACACAGGCTATGGAGGGGCAAAACAAGGTAGGGAAGGAATTACCACAACTGGCAAATCCCTCTTGGGATCTTTGAAGGATGTGTAGGAATTAGTTCAAGAAAGCAGCATTTTACATTTTTATAAAGCCTGCATTTTATCAGGAGGGTCACTGGCACATTTCTCTAAAATACCCCATCTTAACAGACTTTACTCCTACAATGTACCCACTCCAGAGTCTAAGCATTCTCCGGAAAAGAAACACCAGGTAACATTCCACAGATACATGTAATTAAAACCTGGGGTGAACGATTAATGCGCACTGTCTTAACAGGCATTGCTCGCATACCTTTTCTGATATGTTACTAAAAAGTAAACTCACCTGTCCTTGGTCAATTCATTGATACACTGGAAATGGAGACATATCAAGATTGTTGGCATTGCAGTAGCATACTATTTATACTGTGCTCATTTACATACAGTGGAGGCATTCATTATCAACAGACATTTGAATTACAATTTTCTCTTTTGAAACACATGTTTACCCTATGTTAATCATTTTGCTCCTTGTTTCTTAAGAATATAGTAAATTCAGAAATTATAAATCATAATATCAGCAACATTGGTTATACCCAGAATGTCAGCAGTGGTACATTGTACCAGTGTTACAAAATTCTGTTCAACCCACTGAACTCATTAGTAGCTTAGCATAATACAGCTGTATGCAGGATTTATGTGGCAGCATTGGCAGTGCTGGTCACATGACTTCTAGCTAAGGTGATATCATTTGGTATCTTCAGGTAAGATATCCCTCGAGAGTGTCCTCTGGAGGCTACCCCAAAGTCTTCCCTGGGCAGTCTAGGGTAAAAATTACCTTGAGGTCCTCTGGAGACTACAAGGAGGTTGTTTAACACTGCTTTAGTGTTAAAGGGATGGTGTAGGGAATTAAGTATTGGTTGAGGCGAGGATTAAGCTTTTAACATTTTGTGAGATGTTTAGAAACCATTTTATAAAATGTTCAAGAGCATACAATTCTAAGGGGAATTGAAAGTTTGATGAAAATCGGTTTTGAAATAACTGCGATATCCAAAAAGAAGGCAAAACAAAGAGATCCTGAATAAAAGTTATGGCCTGTCACATTTTATTAGGATTGCTTTTTTTTGGTGAAATCTAAGTCATTTCAAGACCAATTTTCATCAAATAAACTTATCTTTCATAATTCACAAGAGGTTCCTAATTTTCTCACAGACACACAGACACACACAAACAAAATTGGAACTTGCACCCCCATCTTAACGAAAACTGTACCATCCCTTTAACAGACTTTTAAAGTACATTTATGTTTCAATATTCTCTGAGCTTTTGCCATAGGCTACCCTGACTTCTGTGATATGTTAAGACATGGTATTTGAAGTGAGTGATTACAGGTTGACAAGGTTAAAAGATTGAGTCTTTCTCTCGTCAATCATTATTTAAGTGATACTTGGCCAGAATCTCCAATTATTTTAGAATGTATCGATAAGTTTAACATATTCTTGGCAAAGAGATTGCACAATAGCTATTGCTCAATGTAGGCTTCCCCCAGGTGGTCATAGAGCCATACTATGCATGTTCTAGATTCCTAGAGACACCCCTTAAAGGATGGGAATGGTTAAGGATTGTGACCCCCATCACAGGCTTTTGGAAGGGAAGCCTGCTAGTGTACAAGCAGTGTATGTAGACCTACTTGTAAGCAGCATGACATTCATGCAGTGCGTGTAACGCAATGTCCTGCGAAAAGAAGGCCTTGTGTTAATACAGTGAAGAAACTTTGAGCTCTTGCAGCTCACCACTGATCATGTTTATGAGTGTCAAATTTCATCAGCTCTTTTAACCTGATGAGCATTAGTACTATAGTGCAGCATGGATGCTTAGAAAAATGCAAATTTAATAAAGGTCTTACTATGTCACAACGTACAATCTCAGCTTTGGAACCAGGATTTGCCAGCTGATATTGCAAATAGACCAATACACTGAGTGCAGGTCAATGTTGAATAACATCAATTGGAAACGGGCTGCATGACAGCAATGGTGGGTACAGGGTGAAGAGGAAAGTAAGAAAAAAAAAGAAAAAAAGAATGAAAGACACAAAATCTGACTCGTCGTGAATAATCAACACTTTTTGTTTTGTTTCTCATATTGCTTTTAGTTTTTAATCCATATCAAAATTTAAATTCATTTTTCAGTTGGTTATGTAAAAAGTCAAATATTTGGAGGATAGTTTTGATAAAATGCAAACCAGGATTGATATACAGTAACAGATTGTGTGCATATTTTTCAACTTGCAATTAGTGCTTGCATAGTAGTACAATATGTAGTACATGTAAGGCAGATTCCATGATGTAATTTTGTCATGGGATCAAAGGGAATTGTGATTATGATGTCCCCAAAGGGTTTAGCGGTGACCATATATTTTTCTAGGAGCAACCTAAAGATGGGTTAGAGTCTCACTGGAGTTACTACATGTATGATTGTGGTTGTAGCATATCCTTTGTTTTTATCAAGAGCTACACGTTGTAGCTAGACATGTGTTACAAAGATTGCTCGTAGTGTGTGGCATTTTGCAAGGGTTTGTAGATGGCATACATTGTAATTACAATTATAAGTGCATTGTTGTGGTGGTACAGTGAATAAATTGTACACTTCACCCTTCACATTTTAACATTGGTTATATATTTATGAGGGCAATTCCGCGGTAACGGAATTACAAATCAGAGAATTTTGGCTCATATTCTTTCACCCTGTATACAAGATTGATTACTTTGCCTTCTCTTGATACATTTAAAAGATGCAGAGGTACTCACACTGTCACCCCAAATACAAATTTGTTAAATGTTCTCACTTGGTTGGTTACAAAGGAGGTCTATGTGCGACGGTAACGGAATTACCAGAAATTTTAGTCACAACTTCAACTCTGACTTTGGGAGTTGTTTCTCTGAAATCTATAACACATACACTGTAGGTTGTTGTCTGATTTCATCTTTGATTGTATTGACTTCAATTCAGTTGTATTGTTTTTCAAATATTTCATCACATTTTCAAAGCAGCAAGCTTTTTCCCTATGAAGTCAGTGGTAACGGAATTACACAAATGGTAACGGAATTACGCCTTCTGAAATACACTGGAAAAAATACACATTCTTGGTACTCATGTATTCTGAAATGTCTTGATAAAGATTGTGTATGCCTTTAGCTATAATATAACCACTAAATAAGTACTCTCTAGCCTTTGACCTTGAACTGGTACAAGTGTATAGGTGCCAAATGAGTTTTTATTGTCAAAAAACATAAAATGTTCAGGCTAACGACCGTGATTTGAAGTCGTAACTATGTCAATCAATATCGCGTAACTTCTAAGTACCACATCCATCAAAATTTGTCTACTTTCAAGTTAAGAATTTCACACTCTGCAGGTAAATGACATCTAAGACACATGGTAACGGAATTACGCTAGAATAGCCCTACACAAGTACAATTCTATAAATCCAGTCAGCAATACTCAAACTTTCTTGTATCTCTTTTGTTGATATCATGCAAGACAGATTTCTCTGTTTTCTTCTTCCTAAATATGCCAATAATTGACAATATGTGTGAATTACTTACAAGTATTGTACATATATATTATGTGCACATGCATAAGAAAATAATGAAAAACTGTCCGGATTGACAATGAATTTAAATCTAAATCATAAAGTGCCAATTTACCGTGCAAGAGCACAGTGTGCAGCCCCATCATTGAACACAATGTTTAATATTAAGGATGAACACTAAAGATGCTTGAAACTTTTAATTTGTTAAGTGAAAAGATGCAGTTGTGGTTCAATGACAAATATAACAAATTACAATTCAATCATAAATAGAAAAGAAAATTTTCTTATATGATTATGGTACTGCACCAGTGCTTAAACATTATTATCTACAGATATATGTTGTGGCATATATTAATCACTAAAAACTTGTGACATTTTGCTAATAGCTGAAGTTGCCCCCTGGCATATAATGTAGTGCATAATTTGATAATTCCCTTACAGTGTAAGTCCTACTTAAGCCCACCAAAATAAAATGAACTAAACTAAAAGGAAATAGAAAACAGCAAAATAACTTTAACAAACTACAACTTTTACAACCATTAGAGTCCACCAAATTCTGTTACAATGTATTTCATAGAAAGGTAAGAGGGCCTCTTTTATCCATCTGCAGCTCACTGTGTTAGAGTTAGATTAATCAACCTGTGAATAATGTTAGTATTTACTTCTGACCACACAAAATTTCCAAATGACATCTTCAGAAAAATAATCATGACCAGGCCTATAAATTTCCTACAAGTTTCCTGTCTTGTCTTTCTTCTTTGACTTTGTCTATTTTCTCATCCTGAGTGTTGCCATAAATTTACTCACAAGAAGTGTGCATCTTCTCTTTTACAGTAAGTTGTATTTTGACTGCCTGAAGGCAAATTATAAAATACACTGTAATGCCACTTGTATTAAAGGAAACTAGATTGTACAGCAAATGGTAACATGAAGAGTAAAGGTAGAAGTAGAAGCCTATTGACTTTAATTTTTAAAATCTTCTTAGGATGGGAAAGTCTAGGCCTAAATGTTACATTTTTAATATAGAGCTGTATCACAATTACCGACTGGGTAAATATTCATCACAAATGGTGTTTTTGTCTTTATTCCTTCGAAAAAGAAAGGATTAAAGAACAAATTTCAAAGGGTAGCAGATGCTCTGTATCAAATGGGCATGAAAATCAAAATAGTGGAGGAAAGATCTAAGAAACAGATGAAAGAAGGTCATAGTCATACACTTACCATTAAAGATAAAGGACTTGAGGATGAAAACAGGACATGTTCAATAAAAGGTCAGACTATCGACTTGGTGATAATAAAGCCTTTAGCATACAGAAAGATCAAAGGTGTCACATTCAGTGGGCATCCTGTGTCAATTAATGGCTTCTATCACATTGTGTATGATCCTTCTCTTAAATTCTTGATCTTTGCTCACAAAAATTATCCTGTTCATTTCTCTCTTTCAGTAGCAGTGCTCTCTTTTCCTTTTAAAGAAATTTTATGTCCTTCCTCTTCTTTGTAACCTTTGTTCAATTTATGCTGCATCACACCCATTCAATAGTCCCTCATCACTATACTTAGATTTTGTATGAAACCATGAGACTTTGAAGCAAGAAAATATACATTGATATCTCAGAATTCAGTATGATTTTGAACATTTGAGAATGAGTATCTGTAGCAAACCTTATAAAGTTATCAGTTAGCACAGTCTCCATGTACACATGTAATTCTTGTACATGAGAAAAGGTGAAAGAAGGGAGGAGACTTTCAGCACAAGAAGTCTTGTCAAGCGTGTACCCTGATGTCAGGACTCACTGTCAGAGGCATCCAGCTACACTGTATGCTGAGTCATGTCAGTGTATCATACCATACAGTTTCACTCCTTTACTGCCAATCACTAACACTGTTAAGCTCAATAATAATGCCCTGAAGCTATTTCATGAACAGTTCACATACATATTGGCACGAAAGTAGGATATGTCATTCTCTTCCATATTAAATGTGCGTGTAATTCCGTTACCATGTAATTCCGTTACCACAATTACAGAAGAACTGAAGGAGATATTTCACAAAATGTTTTGTGACTTTTCAGGGAGTCACATGTAGAGAAAAAATTTACAAGGGGAGAAAAAATCAGAGATTAGTTTGTTCAGGAGAAAACTTTTTTCAATTTTATGGTAACGGAATTACGTCAATTTGTCAGTAGATTTTGAAACTTTCTCCAAAAAATATCATAATGAGAGTGACTGAATGCTTCATTACATGTGATTGTTGAAGCATAGGAAGAAAGATGTGGAAGTATGGATAAAGTAGAGAGATATTTAAGTTGTTTCATTTTAAATTTTCATTTAATATTGTAAACTTTTAGATAAATACAATAAATAGTCTTCCAACTTTAAAAGTGTGTACAACAAAAACGAGGAAAGTTATTAGAAAAGGGTTTTTTGTTTCCGTAAATACAACAATCCATCTGTACGGGAAACTGAAATTTCTGAGCATTTACTTAACTTTGAATTTTGCTGTTTTTGCCCTTCCCATACGGAATTGCCCATAAGCATAACATCACTGGGGTAACAAGACCTCTTATCTTCAAAATGTCAAATGTTCAGGAGAGCAAAATAAAATGACAGCCACAGCACTTTATCAAATGGGATATCCCTTTCTTTTGACATGCCATGGTGGTGTAATTTTTTGGGTAAGACAGCTAGGATTTGGACATGCCATCACTTACATTTACTAACCATTAATCCATAAAAGTACTGTAGTTTCCACCAAAATTTGAGAAGCAAGTTCTTGTCAACCCAGCAACGATAAGCACCATATTTATGGCCCTCAGCACAGATTAGTTCCGTCAGAATGTCTTTTTACCCCTCATCCATTAAGATTTAATTTTTTTTTTTTTTTTTTTGGGGGGGGGGAAACTAAAATATAGATTAGGTGTGTATGGACAATTTCTTAGTAATAGTATATTTGCAAATGTCTACCCAATTATCAGGTAAATGTACACGTACAACTGTACATTGTAATATGCATTAAACTGTTTGTTCAGTCTGTACAGCATTTTCACCCAGTGCCTGATAAGGCGCTACCCAGTTACCTGGAGACTACTGTATGTCATCTCTTGAAACATGCTGGACATGAAATTTGACCATTGACCATTTGCCTCTGAAAAGCAAGTGGATATATCCATGATCATCAAGAGGTGTTATGACCTGACCTAGTCCTTGGCAAAGGTCCAAAACAGTCCACAGGAACCCAAGTAAAAGGTTCATATGCAGGACTTGGAATCAGTTGAGTGAACTTGATTTTGAAGGCTGCTGCTTCACACTAATGTATGTACCGTATGACATGTCTTGCACAATTCTGCCACATCCAAATTCAGCTTTGGCCAATGAAAATAGTTATTATGAATTGATCCTTGGTCTTTCTGACACCTACACACTGTGACAGCCAGCAGGTAACTCATTGACAATTTCCCAAATCTCATTGAGGTAATGAGAGACTACCTGATGGACCACAGTCCAATCTTCATCAGCTGGTCTGAGATAAGGACTGCGCTTCCTCATCGAAATGCCATCTTTGACATTAACCTGCTGATGATGGTTTGATTTTGCTACATACTGTATATGCCGAATATTTCGCGAGGTTTTTATTTTCGCGAATTTCGCGAGTCAGGTGCTATTCGCGAAATTAAAGACACTCGAAAATATTGTGTCTGATCCCGATGTGGATGTGACGTATGCGTGTACACTTCTCTGTTCAGTACAAGACTCCACGATCACAAATTTAACCACTCATGAAATCATCCAGAATTTCCGATTCGCGAAAATTTAAACTCGCGAAATATATGGCGTATACAGTAATGTACAACACGCATTTTCCATAGACACTTGCCTGTGTATACTTGGGACTCATCTTCAATGGGTTAAAGCACTCGGATACCTTCTTTGCCTGAGAACATTCTGACTGAGACATTAAGTCTTCAACTCAGGAACTGCCTGCTGTGCCTCAATTCACCACTATTATCCATGGAGGCTTGAACTAAACCCAATTCTTTTAAACCCTTGAAAACGGTTTCGGGCAACCAAACACCAAATCAACAGAATTTACATCATCACACAAATCCTGGAGAGCTCAACAAGTCAGGGAAAATTCCCAGGAACTCAAACCAGCAACTGCTCATTTTCATCAAACTTAACTGGTTTCTATAGAACAACTGGCGACGCAGAAACCCTATCTCTAGCAAGTCTTTACTCAACAGGAAATTAATGTCTGCCATGGGCAACTCTGTGACGACTCCAACACACAGGAACATTACCATAAACTAGGTCACATTTCAAGTCAACCCTATACAAGGGAACTGACATGTAATTGCAATCAGCAGCTTTTATCCAATTATGGATACTGCATTTACTGCACTATCTGGTAGGAAGGTTATATCACCTTCCACCATCAATAGTTAGGTTCACACGCTGTTCCTAAACTTTAAGTTTAGGGCGAAAACTTAACTCTTGATGATTAGCATGTAATTTAGCACCGTGTGGACGCACTCGAAAGTTAGCAATCTCAAAGTTTAGTCGATGATTAGAACCACGAGACATCTTAGGGCGTACGCTCTCTCCATGAGCCACAAGGGGTCCCCACTCGTAGTTTCGCTCCGTGTGGACACAATAATCAGTGAGCTTGTGAGTTAGCGTGAACCTCTCATCTCGTTTGCTGCGTAATTTTGTATGAGCACAAGGTCATCTAGCAAAGACTCTGCACCTCCATTGTAATCGATTTTCACAAGATAAGAAAGGCTTTATGAAGTGTTAAAGAGCATAAAATTCTAAGAAGAATTCAAAGTTTATTTGATGAAAATGGGTTTTGAAATGGCTGAGATACATCCAAAAACAAAGTAAAACAAAGCGATGCTAATGATAGGTGCAGCCCACCTTTTAGTAGGATTGCTTTGTTTTGGATATCTTGGCCATTTCAGAATCAATTTTCATCAAATAAACTTTGAATTTCTCTTAGAATTTTATGCTCTTTCATGTTTCCTAAGAGGTTTCTCATTATCTCAGAAAATCATCATCCAAGAACGATATGACACCTGTAGCTCCATCTCAACCAAAAACTACCTGAAATCTGAAGCCCCATCTCAACCAAAACTATACCATCTGTACCTTAAAGCTTGATTTTTGGGGTCATTTTGTGGGTCTGAAGTCCATTTACACAGAACTCTGGATTTATTGGCATTAAGCAGTCACATCTTCACATTTCTTTGCAGATTCATTCAAATTTGCCAAGGAAGTCAATTATGGGAAAGTCTGGCCATATATTTGTTTTTCATCACAGTGCCTTTTAAGTATTGCAGCTTTCCTAGGCAAAATGGTAATTTGAGTAAATCTGCTTACATAGTACGTGTATGTGCACTCTGCTAGCTACATGTACCTACACAATTAAAAGAAAAAAATTCTTCAAGTGCAGGTACAGTATATGGGTAGAAGAAGGTACCCAGGCAGACTGATGGCATTTCCTTCATCAATCCATCTTTTATACAAGATAAAAGAAAAGGTTACGCTCTGTACAAAAACTGGATGAACATTTGCCAAAATATGCTTCTGAATGAATGCAAAAACCTACTTGTTACTCAAGAGAATTCATTCAAACTTGGTGTGGTATTGTTTAGACTTTGTAGGGAAACTATGATGTACTACTTTACACAAAAGATGGTCATTTCCCACGTGTTCTTATATGTTTTTGTCATACATGGAAGTATTCAGCTGCAGAGATTCTAACTCCAAGCATCTCTCAAACTGGAGATTATCCCGCCTGGACCTCTTTCACAATAGCAAACTGGAGACTCTGCTCACACGATGTGAACAATTCTGTGTACCTGGTATGTAGTTACAATCGTGTAGTTCACATCATGAGCACAAAGTGGGACATTCTTTGCAGTGGAGGTCCATTGCAGGGCCTACTCAAGGGCCCTGGAAGCTTAGGGTTATATGCTTTCTAGTTCTATATCTTACTTAGCCTTACCTGCTACATTCCAATCACAAAATCTAAGTTGGAAGGGAGAAGCAATTCTGAGTTGGAGAAAATCTTAAGTGGGAGACACACACCCAGGGAGGGATAAATTCAATCTCATGGAATGGGAGAAATTTGAATAGTGGCCTCAAAGCGGGAGAGTTGGAGTGTCTGCAGCTTGGTGTGGGGGATACGGCAGTGGTTAACCTCAGCATTGAATAGTCAATACGCTCTGTAATGACAGGACTGCATTTATTACATTAGCAAACAATTTAAGCAAATGAAAAGAAATCACATCCTTTGTAACATTGTACAGAGTATGCTTTTAATGAAAAGTACTTGTGGTAGGTGTCATTCAGTGTTGGAAGTCAATGCACAAAGCATGTTTTTGTATTAATTTCATACACAGTGTTTTGAAACTGGCTTTTGGTTTACAATGCAAAAGCTTGCTTCACAATAACCATAGATTGTACTAGAAAATCTCACTCAGAATTCTTTCCTGCACTTTGTAAAGATCCGTGTGATCTGGTGACTCCTATACTTGGCATGATATGTATAATTGCAGATCTTGCCAATGTTGCTACCCTACAGTACATCAGCAGGCAGATGTTGCAATCTCCTGTGGTGTTGTGTACAGTGCTAGCATAGCACATGTGCTGGCATAAATTATTTCACAGCCTCATACACTGAATGCCTGCCAGATGGACTACCCCATAGACAGTGGAAATCCCCATATGTTGCAAAATGTATGGGTTTTATAATGTCCCATGCTATATGAGTGCTCAGTAGGCTTACAAACTGTATGTACAAAGATGGGGAGAACACATAAACCAGGATGCCATGTATTTCTGTCAAAACAAGCTCTGATCTCAACTTTTTGTTTCTTCCTTAACAACTACAAATATATCTAATTTCCACTACTGAGCATAATATTGTAACACATACACTATACTGAGCATAATATTGTAACACACACACACACACACAAACACAAAATGTTCGTGGATCATTACAAGAAAAAAGTTCATTGATCTCAGGTGAGTCAACTAGGGATGGACAGAATGAGAAAGAGAGAAAGAGATATGATAGATTTGGAGAGAGAAGAAGGGGGGGGGGGAGTTCAGTGTTGGTAATGTGAATGATGTACATGTACTAACTGATCGCTGCTATGGAATAAAGGCCCTTGACTACAAATGTTTTCTGTTGCCATCAATATTCAAACTTTTAAATATTCTCTGTAGTTTTTGATGGGTTTGGAGTTAAAGAAATGATACAAAATAATGTAATTGATGAAAAAGTCTGTTATGACTAAGTGAAATAGCCTGCATGTCATTCATGCCCATGCAGAATTATCTGTTTAATTGCAGTGGAGGACAAAAGTCACGCTGTTACCCTTAAAGGCGTAACAAAATCCTGTACAAAGATCTTCCAATGAGATGATGTAATTTGTTCCAAATTGCTTTCCAATGAAGTTAATGATGAAAATGAATTGAAACCTACTTTACACAAAAACCACACAAAATGTTACAATTTTAGAGGGAAAAGTGCTCTTATAACAATAACAGCATGACACATAATGGTGTGACATATTGTTCATAATGAGCATGTTTCTACTGAGAGCACCTGGCATCACCTGGCATCACCTCGAATCACCACAAATTTTGTCTCCCGCATCACCTCGTATTTTACGACCACTCGAGCTGTTTCTACTAAGCGATAAAATACGCTGTGATGGGAGGTGACGTGCAAAATGCGGTGAATCCGGAAGTCGCATATTTTCAGGTCACAGATCGGGTCACGCTGCCTCTGCACTGCCATTTTGTGGTAGGCACTGAATTTCGTTTAGTCTTTCCATTCAAAATGCCCTTCACCAATATTTCCTGCCACTTGGTTATTAGGAATCGTTGCAGGTCTAACGTTAGGGTCCAGTTGATGCTCTCTAGGAGCTCCAACATACTAACGTTAGTATTCCAGCGAAAACGAATTAGGGAATCTACAACTTCGAGACGATACGATTATGGGAAAATGAACGCAGTGTAAAAATCAGAATATAGGCCTATAGCCGAGTATAATAGGCTGTTGGGCACGCAAATCATAGACGATGGATGCACGCAATTTACATATGTACCACCTCATGTATTTAGTAGGAGTTGGTACAAGGCATGATGTGTACGAAACTACGGTCGCTGTGTACACAAGTATCGGGGTGTGCGATGAACTGATTTGAAAAGTGCGGGCGAAAGCTCCCAATAATTCAAGACTTCTGGTACACCGCAAATTTCGCTACGCGGTGTGTTTCTACTGAGAATCGTCCCTCGCATCACCGCGCATCGACCACCTCAAAAGATGGACGATGGAGCACCTCGCATCACCGTGCATCAGCCACTACCCGATCTGTTTCTACTGAGGAAAAATTTGAGGTGTAGCCACGCATCACCGCGCATCACCGTGTATCACCGCGAATCACCTCGCATCGCCTCGCATCACCTCGAATTTTCATCGCTCAGTAGAAACACGCTCTTTGATGTGACATACAGCTGTATTGTTTCATCATATATATTTTAGTATGTACAGTATTACACAAAATACACAAAAATACTTGCAATTTCTATAACACATTATATTTCTAGAATATGGGGTTGACAGTACTTCATAACATGATACTGTATTACTCTAATAATGCAATCAAAAGGATAAAAATCCCAATTGTTATCATTTTCAGCATATTGTAAAATTTGGGCGAATTTTTTCCCCCAGAGTAACTGGCCATTTTCAGGGATAAGATGACCGCAACTTCCACACTAAATTATAATAACAAAGATGTATTTTTTTTTAACTCCTCTTTTTTTGTGGGGCAAAGCATATCACACATGACTTAAAAATTTTCCCTCTGATATCTCATTTTCTGTGGAATTGCCCAATTGGTCATTTAAACCACTGAATAACAGTTGCAATTTCAATTTAAATACTTTAACATGTCTGTTCTTGTTGTGTGAAGTTCTTATATGTGATTGCTTTCCCTGCCTGTTTGTCATTTTGCCTCTGACGAAGATTCTGCTAGGATCGAAAGCTCAGGCCCCTTTTGACTCCATTTTACTTCATTGGCTCGCCTTCATTGGATAAGCAGTTTTCAGCAGCTTTTTTTGCTACTTTTACATTTACATACGAAATAGCCGAATTTAAGCTGAAAAGTATGTTTATGCATGCAGATTTATAAAATTACCGTAAAGTATTGCATACTGTGGTCCATGTACAACATGGAGTTACTGATATTGAACTCCCAACTTGGTGATGATGCATGTGTTTCACATACTGCATATGGAATGAATGAGAATTTTAACAGGATATAGGGCCTATATGTGGAAAAAAAAATCTACCAAACTTGAATGATATCAACTCCTGAAATGATAATTGAACAGAATGAAGGTGTGATAGTGCAGTCTCATGACTAGCAGTGAAATTGTATCATTCAATGAATTCATAGTGTGTGTGTGTGTGTGTGTGTTGGGGGGGGGGGGGGAGGTCCCACAACATGCTTAAATCCTGTTTCCATAGTGCATTCCTTTGAGATCCTTGGAACAATTCATATGTTCCCAGTTGTCTAGATATTTCATCCTCTCTGTCATTACTTTTGATAAAACCATTGTAGTTAATCTGTTCCTCTGTCCATCTGATGTGTTTTGTGCTTCATAAGCAAGTTTGTTTTGCTTTTTTTTTCCTCCTGTTTGTCCAGAAAGTCCTGATGTGATGGAGGGGTATCAAGATAGCAGGAGTCTTGGGCTGTAGTGCCTCTTCCCAGTCTACACACCTGTCATGGATGTGGCTAACAAAGAGCAAGGTACTTCATAGAAATGCAGTCTGCGATGATGCATTCTTCATCACATACATGCAAGGCATACATGTAGAACAGTGTGTGCTTGTGATCTAGTAATTTACTTGGTGGTTTGTGCAGTACAACTACTTAATTGCCTAACTAATTGTATTCTAAGAAAGCTGACTAAATCATGGACAGCACATTACATACAATATGTACAAAATTGTATTTGTCCATTGTTGTTTATCACTGTGATGCTGCTGCCAAAAGATTTAGGATTGATAAAAGCAAAATTGTTGAAATGTTTTTTCCATTTTATGCCATAGCCCTTAAAGGGGAATTAATCCCAAATATACATGTGGATTGAGTGAATGCAGCAATATTAGTAGAACATATCAGTGAAAGTTTGAAGAAAATTGGACAATCTGTTGAAAAGTTATGAATTTTTGGAATTTGGTGACGAGACCACTGGATCAGAAGACTACTACAGATCATGACATCAAATATGGACTAACATATATAAAGAAAGTATAAAGAAAATTCCACAAAATAGCATTTCATATGAAAAGTACACATTCCCTGAACTTGTCACTGACATACATGTGTGACATGGGTAATATTATCCCCCCTGCTTTCTGAAAGAGGTAAGTCTAGTGATCTTTCATTATGCTAGAAAAGTGAAAAAATGTTTCATTTTCTTTAGATTTTCTTTATGTGATCCGCTACAACAAAAGGATCCAAAAGTTGGGGGAGGACAATTTTCTGAAAATGACATGACGTTATTCCCTTACTCTTCTACTTTAATTTCATATAACACAACTCATAAAAGTACTCGGTTGCGGAGATATGGACGATTTCATTAGCGCATATCAAGTGGTTGAGGAAATCTAGAAAAACGCTTTGAAAGTTTTCCTTCCGACACTAACATGATCGAGGGGAGGCGAGACAGTTTTCACCGCTTGACAATAGAAGGTATTTTCTAGCTACCTCCGCGATGTTCATTCAAGCTTAGCGCCAGCGGTCTACACATGACCAATCAGTAATCAGGATGCCATGCACTGACCAATAAGATCACTCCCTCGTTGCTAGGGGCGGAGTCCAGTTGCAGCGCTAAATCCAAATCTTTGGACACGTTTCTGTAACATTGAAAGTCAGAAAATCATCGCCCAGAAAAACTAATTTCTTGCCTTTAGTTAGATCATTTAGCTTCAAAACTTCGGCAGGTGATAGACAAAACATTACACTACAAAATTATGCCAGAAACAGAAATCCAATTGTTTTGACCAATTTTGTTGATGTGACTTCAAACTCGATTTTCTTGGCTCAGCTGTCGGTGACTTTAGGATCCTTTTGTTGTAGCGGGTCACATATGATAGTCCCATATGTGATGTCATGATCCGTAGTAGTCTTCTGATCCAGTGGTCTCGTCACCAAAACTTCAAAAATTCATAACTTTTGAACGGATTGTCCGATTTTCCTCAAACTTTCACTGATGTATTCTACTAATATTGCTCCATTCACTCAATCAACATGTATCTTTAGGGTTAATTCCCCTTAAAGGACTCATTTTCATGTACATAATGTATGCCATGCTGTTCCATATGTAATACATTATTGTGTTCTAACAAGTTTAGTTGGGTTTGTATGCCGTTACTACTTTCTTGCCTTTCGATTGCAGCCAGGGATAGTCCAGTACCTACGGAGGAGGAGCTCCAAATCACACATGTTGTCACTGATACCCCTGCTCCAGACGAGTGTCAGGAGAGAGCCTTCAAGACAGTTCCAGAAGGGCTCAGCATTCGACCAGCTGCAGCCAACAATGCCTTAGGAGTATGGGCTACCAAGGATTTTGAGAAGGGGACTAGATTTGGCCCATTTTGTGGTGTCCAGGTAGATGGAACCACTGGTCAAGAAAGTAGCTGTGCATGGGAGGTATGTCAGTCACACTGAAGACATAATAAGTGAAAGACCTTGTGTGGAACCTCCCATTTTGAATCATTACAACCTGACATATTGACTGAATATGCATGTCAGTATTCTTATATTCATAATTTGAAATAATTCCTAACATATTCTGTTTGATGCAATTGGGGATGGCTCTCAAGATTCTGTTGTAGAGAGCCATGTCTTTACTGTAGTACCTTTGCTCCCAAAGGGTGCTTGTGTGTGTGTGTGTTGTTGTTGTTGTTTTTTTTTTTTGTGTGTGTGTCCATTCTTGAGGCTTTTGTAGATCTTCTTGACCCTCGGACCAGGCATGCTGCATGAGGTATAGATCCACTTCTTAGACTGTTTGTAAAGTTTCTGCTATCTCATTTATTGTTTGTCAACAAAATAATCTGAACATTGCTTCTTCTGGTCTTGTTTGGAATCAGAGCCTGTAACATTCTCTACAAAATATGCAGAGCAAATTAACACAAAGTAGTGTATCAATGGATTGACAATGGGTAATAGCAGATATTTTGTAAATGCCATTTACCAGGCTCTTTTTTCATGTAGAAGGTGTAAATGTGTATTCTTTTTAGCTCACCTGAGCCAAAGGCTCAAGTGAGCTATTGCGATCGCCCTTCGTCCGGCGTCCGTCGTGCATCGTCCGTCGTGCGTAAACTTTTAAATTTTTATCTTCTTCTTGAAAACCCCAAGACCGATTTTCATCAAACTTGGCAGGTAGCATCCCTAGGGGGTTAGGAACTCAATTTGTTAAAATGGGCACCATGCCCCACCCAGGGGGCCCCCAGGGGGCCCAAACCCCCCAAAATTAAGGAATCTGTAAAAATCTTCTTCTCTAGAACCAGAAGTGATAGAGCTAAGTTAATACTATGAGTTAGTACATTGATGACTGCAGTTTCAAGTTTGTTCATGGCAGAATCAGGGGTGCCCCCCTTGGGACCCAGGGGAGGGGGGTGGGCAGGGGTCCTAATGGGGCCTAAATTATACATTTTCATCTTCTTCTTGAGAACCCCATGACCAATTTTCACCAAACTTGGCAGGTAGCATCCCTAGGGGGTTAGGATCTCAATTTGTTAAAATGGGCACCATGCCCCACCCAGGGGCCCCAGGGGGGGGGGGGCCAGACCCCCCCCCAAAATGAAGGAATCTTTAAAAATCTTCTCTAGAATCAGAAGTTATAGAGCTAAGATAATACTATGAGTGAGTACATTAATGACTGTAGTTTCAAGTTTGTTCATAGCAAATCCAGGGGTGCCCCTCTTGGGGGCAGGGGGGGGGGGTTGGGAAGGTCCAAATGGGGGCCTGAATTGTACATTTTCATCTTCTTCCTGAAAACCTCATGATGGATTTTCATCAAACTTGGCAGGTAGCACCCCTAGGGGGTCAGGATCTCAATTTATCAAAATGGGCACCATGCCCCACCCAAAGGGCCCCAGGGGGCCCCCAATCCCCCCAAATTAAAGAATCTTTAAAAATTTCGGCCCTTATTATACATTTTCATCTTCTACTTGAGAAGCCTGGTCAAATTTTAGTAGAGCTGTGAATAATTTAGATAGTGACTGCGTGAAAGGTGAACTTGCGATACTCAGGTGAGCGCTAGACCCGCGGGTCTATTGTTTACTATGTCTGAGAAATGACAATACTTATGGATATTTGTAGCTGAAGTAATGGCTTTTTATGCATCCGCCACGAAGTATTGCCGGAGGCATTATGTTTTCAGGTTGTCTGTCAGTCCGTCCGTCCATCCTTCCTTCTGTCCGTCCTTCCGTCCGTCCTTCCGTCCGTAATCAATTTTGTGGACAGCGTTACTAAAAAAAAACTGTGTGAGGTATCCTAATGAAACTTTGCATATGAGTGGGCAAAGTTGTGTCTATCAACTTCTGAGTGCACATGCTCAAGGTCAAATGCTCAAAATTTCACTATTTCCCCATATCTATGCAATGCCTAAAGGTATTTTCATGAAACTTAGTGTATACATGTACTACCAAATAAAGATTCTCCAGAGAGAGTTTTGGGTCATGAGGTCAAAGGTCAAGAGAAAATGTCAAAATTTCACTTTTTAGCTCACCTGAGCTGAAGGCTCAAGTGAGCTATTGCGATCGGCCTTCGTCCGGCGTCCGTCATCCGTCGTCCGTCGTGCGTCGTGCGTAAACTTTTTACATTTTCATCTTCTTCTTGAGAACCCCATGACCGATTTTCACCAAACTTGGCAGGTAGCATCCCTAGGGGGATAGGATCTCAATTTGTTCAAATGAGCACCATGGCCCACCTGGGGGGCCCCAGGGGGGCCCAAACCCCCTGAAATTAAGGAATCTTTAAAAATCTTCTTCTCTAGAACCAGAAGTGATAGGGCTTAGTTAACCCTAACTAGGCCGGACTATTTAGGTAGATGATATGGGCGGGGGGGGGGGGGGGGCCAGGCCCCCCCTCCAGATCTCGGCCGTCGACACTGCGATTGCGACGAAAATTGGCACACACATTGCCCATGATGTAATCAAAAGTACCATGAAGTTAATTTTTTAGAAAAGTATCATTTATGCTAAATTA
This sequence comes from Diadema setosum, assembly GCF_964275005.1. NCBI lineage: Eukaryota > Metazoa > Echinodermata > Echinoidea > Diadematoida > Diadematidae > Diadema > Diadema setosum. The sequence continues at coordinate 15,106,190 of NC_092690.1, read as the reverse complement.
TGCTAATTTATGCATAATGATGCATGAAATCAGACAATTTGGTATAAATCACTAAATAAAGCTCAAAACAGGCACATTTTTTTGTGTAAATATTCTTTTTAGTGTCCTTAGCAAATTCAAGAGAAAAAAATTGTGCAGTTAGAAAAAATTTCTGAAGTATTTTATTATTTTTTAATTTTCATATGTATTTCTTTGTTTTTTTTACTTTATGTTTTTCATTGTTTTTTCGATGAAATTTGTCCACGACATTGTTCCGAACAAGAAAATATGTTATTTATTGATTTTACTCAATAAAACCCCCAAATAATCATGCTTTTATGAAATTTGCCTGTAAACACAGTTTGCATTGAAATTGTACACGAATTCACGTTTTTTAGCAATTTTTGGTCTGACATGCACGTACATATTTATGCACAACTTCGGAACCGTGCACCCGGGCATTGCAAATTTGGTGTCAAAAGATGCGGGAGACTTGAAAGAAAAAAGTCATGAAACGTCACGGCGATAGCTTTTCGCGATAGCGATACATCGCGCGAAACGTCGAGGGGGGGGGCCTCGGAGGCCCCCCCGGCCTAGTTAGGGTTAATACTATGAATTAGTACATTGATGACTGTAGTTTCAAGTTTGTTCATGGGGGGAATCAGGGGTGCCCCCCTTGGGACCCAGGGGAGGGGGCTTGGGAGGGGTCCTAATGGGGCCTAAATTGTACATTTTCATCTTCACTTTGAGATCCCCATGTCTGATTTTCACCAAACTTGGTAGGTAGCATCCCTAGGGGGATTGGATCTCAATTTCTTCAAATGGGCACCATGGCCCAAACCCCCTAAATTAAGGAATCTTTAAAAATCTTCTCTAGAACCAGAAGTGTCAGGGCTTAGATAATACTATGAGTTGGTACATTGATGACTGTAGTTTCAAGTTTGTTCATGGGATTGGCGTAATCAGGGGTGCCCCCCCCCCCCCTTTGGGACCCACGAGAGGGGATAGGGATGGGTCCTAATGGGACCTGAATTGTACATGTTCATCTTCTTTGTGAAAACCTCATGATGAATTTTGAGCAAACTTAGCAGGTAGCATCCCTAGGGGGATAGAATCTCAATTCCTTCAAATGGGCACCATGTCCCTCTCGGGGGCCTTTTAGGCCCCCCCCCCCCCTCCCCCACATAAAGGAATATTTGAAATCTTCTACTCTAGAACCAGAAATGGTAAACAAAGTTAATACCATGAGTTTGTACATTGATGACTTTAGTTCCAAGTTTGTTCATTGCAGATCCAGGCCTGCCTGCCCCCCCCCCCCTTTCCACCCTGGAGTTGAGGAGGGGGATCCATATGTGCAGACCTAAGTTTCCAATGTTCTCAGGTATGAGTGTGCAAGAATGCATGGAAGGTGAAATTGCGATACTCGGGTGAGCGCCTGATGCCCGGGTCTCTCGTTTTCTTCATATCTCGCAAATGGTTCAAGGTATCTTCATGCAGCTTCATGCATGTACTGACCAGCAGTGATTTTCTAGGGAATTTAAAGGTCAAAGGTCAAGGTCAACTTTTTCCCTCATACTCCGTTGTGTATTAATACAATGCCTGCAGGATTTTTCTTGAAACTTAATGTATGTATGTAACATGTATTACCCAATAGAGATTCTCTGGGAAGTTCTTGCCTAAAGGTTAAAGGTCAGGTGAAAATGCGAAATTTCAGTTATGGGCAAGTACAAGATATTGCACACCTTACGTATGGGACATTCAGAGATTTCAAGCCTCAGAAAAATAATCAAAAAGCACTTGGATTCTAATGTTTTATCTTCAGTATGATGGGTATCCATGAGAGGAATATTGTTGTGAAGTTTGATGTCATATGACCTTGGGTTAATTTTTTTATTATTAAGAATGTACCAACTTACGTATGAGACCAGAGGGAAAACAGAGTTTTCAAAATAAAGTTCAAGTTAAAAATTCTCTGAAAATGTTTTAATGATTACCTTGTCTTCTGCTTTGAAGAAAGGTACAATAGTGAACCGTCTTTGAGCAAAGTTTCACTTCAAAGACGAAAAGCATAATATCTTGTCAATGTTAACTTAATTAACAAATGTACACCTTACGTATGGGACATGGCACACCTTACATTTGGGACAGCTGTCCCCAATGAACAGTAAGCATTTACAAAACTAATTCTGAATTTCTCTAGAGCTTCATATTCACTTCTATGGATGAAATAACAACATGTAACAAATAACAAGGTTCTAAGTGGTGCCACTTTCCTGGTCCAGGTACTCAGTATAATCCAAACAAATAAAAATTACTTAATCTAATTTAGTTTTCATTTATGTTTGAAATTATTTGTGCATGCGAGCATTTATCTCACCATGTACCTGTATCTGCAATATACCTATCCATATATAATTTTTTCCCCCTCAAGATTACAAACTATGCTAACTAAACCTCTGATCTAGACATAACATTTTATGCCAAACTGCTTTTTTTTTAGTCAGTCTGCTTTGAAAATCCACTGGACAGTACTTGTTTTTATTCATGGACCTTTATCACATAAAAATATTTCACAGCAATTAACATGCATACCTATCTTGCAGTACTTGTTTGTAAACAGGTAGCTGCAGTTTAAAATGGGTGCTTTCAACAGCTCTAGGCTCACTTTGTAACAGCTGAATACTTTCTTGAGGACTGTGTAATTGATTAATATGCAATGACAACTGTACATGTACACTTATATGCAGTACTACAAACAAGTATCATCAAGCTTTGTCTGACCTTAATGATATCTACAGTTATCTATCACAGAACCCATGAATTATACCAAACACAAAATATGATAGTCAAAGTTAACATGTTATTACACTGTACTTAAGATAGACATTGGAGATAAATGTACAAGTATCTTGGCATCTTTCATAGCAACTGTTTCTCACCAAGTCTTCCATAACGCAAACATACAAAGTACAGTACATTGTAAACTAATATGTACAGCAACACTTTCAAGATAGTAACTTGAAGATCTTCTCCTAGAGTGTATTTGATGCAATACCTCACATATCATAAGTTTAGAAATTTGAATTGATTTTATTAAACCTAGAGTTATCAATCATTAGTACAAGATGATGCATGATGATGATGTGTATATGTTGCTTTATGTGATTGCTTACCAAAGGGGTTTCAAAGTGCACAATTGTGTGGACAATTATGTTGTACAATGTACTTACTTGACACTAATGTAGACTGTAATGTAGATACTGAAATTTAAATTTGTTTCACTCACTAACTTCAATTTCATCAAAAATAAGTAGATTCCTTGATTTTTGGTAACTTGGTTATTAGTATATTGTACTTTAACGACAGAACCAAGATAGTAGCATCCTATTTCATAAGCAAAACAAAACTGAACTTAGTGTTGCAAGACTTCACTTACTAACTTCAGTCTCCTCAAGAGTAAATAGATTCCTTGATTTTTTGTTATTACTTGGTTTTAGAACTTCTACAACAGAACCAAGATCAGTAGCATGCTACTTCATTAGCGAAACAAAAGTGAACGTAGTGTTGCAAGACTTCACTCGCTAACTTCAATCTCCTCTGAGAAAATGTGTATTCCTCGATTATTGATATTTGGTGTTTTTAGTACTTCTACAACAGAACCAATATCAATAGCATATTCTACTTCATCAGCAAAACTGAACTTAGTATTACATGACTTTTATATTTTTTTCATGAACTTGACAGTCATGGCATCTTCTGGAGTGTCAGATTTATTCAACACCTGCCCCACAAATGTTCTAGCATGAGTCTTTCCTTCTACATCAACTCTGGCAATAATGAAGTTGCCTGTTTTCACTTCGAGTGGACTTTCTCCAAGACCTTCAACACTGTCTTCTTCAGGATCACTGTTGTCTTTGTCTTCAGGGTCATGGTTGCCTTCATCAGCAAGTTCACTGAATGTGGTTTTATCATCCAGTTTAGAAGAGCTTGCTCCTGTATTCAGCACTCCAGGAAGTACAGTGTGTTCCATCATTGCCACATCACTCTCAAATGATGTTTTGACAGCAGTGGCCACCACACCAGGTCTCAATGGATGCACAAAGTGGAGCTTGTGAGTTTCTGGCACAGGACCGGAGTTTTCCCAACGTTTTGCAACTTCTTCCAAGTGCACTTTGATTCGTTCTCTAGTAACATAGAGTATATTGATATCGTTGCAGAGACCAGCTGCAACTTTGGCAAATTGTTCTGCATCCTTCACAACTTCTTTGTTTCTCAAGACTGCCAACCACACTACCCTTTTGACTGTGCCACCCACCCCACCAACTGCCCCCTTCCCATGAGCAGTTTCAAAGTATGACCAATCCATTGTAGCTGCATAGTCAGCCTCATGGAAAAGTATGTTCGCAAAGCAGAACCGGTTCTTAAACTGGCTCCCAGCACCATCAGACCAATAGTATACGTGGCATATAGGAATGGCAACTTTGTGGCTAGGTCATTGAGAAGTATCTTGTTGAAGGCAACGACGGCATTCTTTGTATGAGAAAGATCATCTGAAACCATAGTGTAGCAAAGATGCTTGAGTTCTCCTTCATGTTTGTTGTACACCATGACAGTAAACAGAGAACAGCTGTCAGAATGCCAGTGGGCGGCCATTATTTCACCATGTTGTTTTAAATTGTAATTTTCAGAGAAATCCTTGTGTACAATGATTTCTCCTGGCTGAAGGTTCGACTTGAGCTGTTTCATTTCTGCATGTTGACGGAAGACATTGTACACATGTCTAGCGAGAGGTTCCATTTGATGTTCCAAATCATCCAGTGCTGATGACAGATCAGTGTCGACTTGCTGCTTAATCACTTTGCCATCTACATAACCCCACTGGTATTAGGTAATGTTTCTAGCTAACATATCATTATCCAGGTTGATAGCAAGGTTGTCTATGAATTTGCCAACTCCACAGTCCTCACAGACCCTGTCAATACATCCAGATCTGCTGATTCGGCTGACGTCATCACGTTGATAATAATCTTGTACGTGCTTCTTCACCTCTTCTGTAATTCAACCATCCCGCTTCTTGCGATCTTCAAAGCATAATCTCTTACGCTTAGGATTGAAAATGGCTTCCTCAAATTTCCTTTTGCTCCCTGGTGTCAAGGTCTGTGAATGTTCATGCACGATATTCATGAGCACTGCTGATCGTTTTTCTGCTTCTTGAGAAAGTGCCTTCTTTGCCTTTACCATAGCTTTCCCCTTGCTTTGACGGCTCCCAAATATTCGAACATCTTCTGTATTTTCAGGTGTATTTTGCAAATTTTGTTCCTGCATCTTTTTTTTTTATGTTCTCTCTGTCTCCTCTTCCTTTCCCTTTCATATTTCCTTTGCTTACTTTATAGTTCACTTGAGGACAACCGTGACTTTTTCTTTGCTTGCAGTTTCTTTTGTCTCTCTGCTTCCGATTTCTTGTATGCTGTATACTTTTTCTTATCCTGTTTCTTTCGTTGTCTGTGGGCGGCAACCCAGGCTGCACCTTTACTAGACTTCATGTTGATGAGTCAAGATATTATTCTGAAAGAAATGGTTTACAAAAATGTTCAGGTTAAATATGATATCACAGATTGGTGGTGGATGATAAGGCGTTTAAATGACGAATATCTAGCTGCTGAATACAGGCAATTAAATCTTAGAACAACAAATCATATACCGTATTTAATCATTACTACTGTCTTGTTCCTTCTGAACTTTAAAGGTAACTTGTTTTGTAATCCTTTCACAACTGAAGTTGTATCTAGCAAGACACAAAACAAGAACACATGAAATCAAAGTAAACATACATGTACCACACAACACATACTTGAGATTTAAACTCATTTTACCTGTGACCTACAATAGTGTATGCATACATCATAACACTGTTACAATGTAGATCACTATCAGTAAAACTTGAGGAATTTAGCAGTATTCAGTTAATCTTACCATGAGGATGATGAACTTTGGTGAAAGCCACAAGAATTTCTCCTTTGCAGTGTACAGTGCAGAGCTCTGTCCATGTAATGTGTCAAATTCTAAGTTTCAGGTTGCAACACAAGCTGAAGAATTTGCTATACTCAGAAAGGCAAAAATGAAGTTCCATTTCCCTTGGACAAATTCATTTTGTAGACGGGTAGATTTTAAAATATTGAATGTTAAATTAAAGACATTGATATCACTAACAAATATTACACCATTGCAGCTGTTAAGCTATGCATTCTGATGTTTACGAAGAACATTTTTTTTTAAACGATCGATATATTGCACAGCAGCATAGACTGTTATGTACAATAATAAAGAAACTTTCTGTTTCTCCCCCTTTCAGGTTGGTTTTAAAAACGAAACAACCCAGCAGTACTCTACTTCAATTCTCTCTGAGGAATAGTTTTGGGAGCCAAAAGTTTGACATGTCCTTCTGGCAAGGGGCCAAGATGACCATCAATCATGTATCCATGTTAAAGGGAAGGTAAACCCAAAGAGCAATGTGGATTGAGTGAAAGCAGCAACATTAGTAGAACACATCAGTGAAAGTTTGAGGAAAATCAGATAATCGATGCAAAAGTTATGAATTTTTAAAGTTTTGGTGTTGGAACCTCTGGATGAGGAGACTACTAGAGGTTATGACGTATGAGTGGACAACAATATAAAGAAGATATAAAGGAAATTCAACAAAAATTCATTTTTCTAGCATTATGAAAAGGCACTTGACTAACCGCTTTCAGAAAGCAGGGGGAATAATTGCTACCCTTAACATATGTCAGTATCAAGTTGATGGAATTTGTAATTTTCATTAAAAATGCATTTTTGTGGAATTTTCTTTATATTTTCTTTATATTGTTGTCCTCTCATACGTCATAACCTCGAGTAGTCTCCTCATCCAGCGGTTCCAATACCAAAACTTAAAGATTCATAACTTTTGCATGGATCGTCCGATTTTCTTCAAACTTTCACAGATGTGTTTTAATAATTTTGCTGCTTTCACTCAATCCACATTACTTTTTGGGTTTGCCTTCCCTTTAAAGGAAGATTTTCCATTCACTTTCTATGTAATGTCCCATACGTAAGGTTTTTTTAATTATAAAACAAAAGACTAATTAGATATGAACATGTAAATTTCTTTCTCTAGAGTTACATGTAAAATGAATAAATTAGAACTTTTGAAAGTATGATTGGTCAATGTTTGATATCTTCAGAAAAAAACTTTGAAAAAATATACCGGTACTCAAATCCTTACGTATTTGACATCCTGTCCTAGGAAATTGCATAATTTGCATAATTAATTAGTTGATCCTGTCTGACAAATTCCAAATTAAACAAAGTGATATAAGGGTTATGTCCTTGATCAAAGGAATTAGGTTAAAAATGAATTTGCCTGAATTTAGACGAATTATTTTCAGTTGTCCCATACATAAGGTCTTTATCTCAATTATGCAAATTAAGGCATCAAATTTTGCATGAATCTATATAACATGAAATTTTCTATGCTGAAAATATATACTTTAACTCTTTGGCTACAATATGACAGCAAAATTTTTTGGAATAAATCAAGATGAAATTTTGGCAGCTGAGGGGACATTATCTTGGACTTGCCCTTCTTCTTCCATATCTCAAAAGTGATTCAAAGTATCATGAAACTTATATAGTACATGCATGTTCTACCTGACAGTGATTCTCGTGGGAATTTTTAGGGTCAAAGGCCAGGTTAAAATGATATAGTGTTTTACTATTGGATACTTAAAAATCACACTTTTTTTCCATACCTTGAAAATTACTCAATGCATAAACTTATAAAAGGTCAAAAGTCAAGTAAAAATCCTCAACTCCCCAAATACCTGCGCTCTTGAACAATATAGCCATTCATCCAATTAAACCTAGTTCAAGGAAAGTGAACATTCAACACATTTATGACAAACCAGTCATTTTGATATTTTGCCAATTATGTGAAACTGGCATCACACATTGTCAAGAAATTGTACTATAGACCTATTAGGAGAACCATGCATTATGGTAGTCTAGGCATACTAATCGCCATAGTGACATTTCTAGTATTTTTTTTTTTTTTTTTTTTTTGGGGGGGGGGAATCCTACTTTAACTGGGCTATTTTAGTACATCATTTTACTTTTGATTTGACCCCCAAGATCTTGCAAACCGATTGTCCGACTTATGCGAAATTTGCATTGAGGTCCATTGAGGTATTAGCAGTGCATTCATGTCTTCATTGAAATGAGCAAATGTAGAATATGTAGATTATGCAAATATTAGATACAAATGTCTGGTTAATTTTGCTATTTTTGTATTTTTCAAAGAAAGACAAAAGTTTGATTCAATGTTATGACTCAAAATGAATCATGGACTTCCCTTTTTAACATGGAGTGATTTGTAAAGTAACAGAAAATATTAACTAATAATAAAGTGAAAGTGTAAACAAAAATAATGAAAGAGTAATTTCATATCTGCAATGGTTCCAGAGAAGTTGCAAAATCAGGACTGGGGTCCAAGTGACCTCCCAGTTAACACAGGGTTAAATGTATACTAATGAATCAATGTTTATTTGTCAAATCAAGTAGCAAGAAAAAGAATGTACTATTACCATCCAGTAACAGGCGAAGAAGATACATAAAGCATGTGTTGAGGATGTAGCCTACAAGCAGGTAACATCCTCTTGTACATGGAGCTAAGTACTTTTGATAGTGACATTTCTTACCAGTTTTCAGCTGACAGCCTTCATTGTTCTTCAGTCATTTGTAGTATTTCTGTGTGCTTCTTTGATTTAGATCCGAGAAGATAATGGCAGAGGAGCTGTGATGCATTGGATTGATGCCCGTGATGATAACAAGTGTAACTGGATGCGGTATGTGAACTGGGGGGCTGAAGAAAGCGAGCAGAACATGAAGGTGTATCAAGAGGAGGAGGACATCTATTTCTTGACCACTTGCCCAATCCAAGCAGGAAGTCAGCTTCTTTCCTCTGATCCAAGGAACAGAGAGAGGGAGCCAAGAAGCAGAGAAGCAAGCAGTGAGTCCAGAGCTAGACAGTCATTTGTACATGTCGACATACCTACAGCAACTTAACATGACCTTCGCTGAAAGCATGGTTTCTACAAAGCATTCGGGTCTATGCATTTTGTATGGTACTTAATGAGCTCTCAGTGCAAGGTGTACATTTATAGTCAAATCTGTGTCATAGTTATTTGCACTTAAACTATTGTGCAAGCTGGTAGCATTCTTGCCAGGCATATCTCACATGTCAGTAAATAGAAGCTGAGCATATTATTCCAACATGCCAGCCATTCCAGCCATTACATCACCTGTGAAGTTACTGTCTAGCCTCCAGTGTGAAGTCACTAGAAATCCAGCAGGCTTTGTCTCTGATGTAAAAGCAGTGCTGTGTAAAGGTGCAATCACACATCGCCGGTTTAGATGGCGGTTCATGGCGGTTCAGCAAATCGCCGTGCTCCGCCAAAGACCATGTTTACACCGTACACAAACCGTGGTCATCCGTCACCCATCCGCCATGAACCCCGAGAACCGCCGGGAACCGCGGGGAACCGCCAGAAAAATTAAACATGTTTAATTTTTCGTGGCGGTCTAGGCGGTTTGAAATGGACCGTGTTCACATCGCCGTTCATCGTGTTAAGAACGGCATCCTCCGTCTTTGCACCGCAAGATCCGTGATAATACCGTGTTAACACCGCCATAATTTTCAAGCGAAAAGAAACAATGAACTTAAAAGAGAATAATGGCTCCGGCGACACTTCGTGGCGGAGCAATAAAAAATGGAGATAAACGCAAAGATGAACCCATAATGCAAGATAGGGCAAATATATTGAATGCTACAGTTTCCTTACTTCTTTAACACTTATACAGTAACAAATAAAGTTTAATGTTCAAAAAGTTGTTAGGTATGTTGAATAGTACATCATTTACATTAAAAGGTAAGTTCAGTCAAAACTTAACAGCTTTTAAGATGGCCAGCAACGTGTTACACACAGAAGACTTATGTAAATATGTTGGGTTCTGCTTTCGTGATTATGTATGCCATTTTTGTAAGACTGCATGTTGATACAGATATGTTGAAACTTAAGAGAGTAGAGGGAAAAGCAATGTTGAAACTTGAAAAAAAAACACCATTATTATGTTACATGAACCTGTAAGTAAAGAGGAAACTATACACATAATACTATATATGCTTCTTTGATAATGTATAATGTACATAATATGTCTTTTTATTGACTGTTATTAAAGATATTATTATTATATTATCATCATTACCGTTCTTATATAGCGCATAATACCTTTGGCAAGGTCTCTATGCGCTTTAGAGGGGGAACAAAAAAATAAACAGGCAAAGGTAATTTCAGAAACAGTAACATGCTGCATAAATCATCATCTACAATCACTATGTTACTATTTTAACAGTTAAGTATTTAAAAACATTTTTGACTTATTGATGGAACTTGCATGTTCTATCACTTGGGATGCTGTCCACAGTTCTGGGGCGGCATAAACCACGTTTGCCATATTAGTTTGTCGTAATGGATCGAGGGTATCACATAAAGATTCCCCTTACAATTTAGGAACTCTCCTAGGCTCATATTTCACAAGAAGCTGTGAAAGATAAGAAGGAGCAATTTTGTGAAAACATGGATAAACAAGCAACAAGATCTTAAATTCAACACGCGAAATAATTATGTGAAAACTTGATTAAGAAAGAATTAAAAAAAGAGAGATGTTGAAACAAGCAAGTACTTGTACATCACTTGATAAATAAACCTACAAATGATCAGGAAACTTTGGAAACTATTTTGGATTCTGCTTTGATATGTATGTCTTTTTAATGACAGTTAATACGGATATTTTAAAAATTAAAAGAGAAAGAGAAAAGTCACGTTGAAACTTGAAGATAATTGCTTGTTGCATCACTCAAATTGTGTTTATATACCTAATAAAGCAAAACGCTCCTTGTTGAAACCCATTGAGGACAAGTGAAAGGGCTCTGATTGCATCCAACTACATGGGCTTGGTATGGACTCCTCCACCTTCCGGGACGATACGTGTTACTACCGCGTCAATCCGCGTTTGCTCCGTGTTCAAAACGTGTTGAGAACGTAGTCAAAGTGCTTTCCGCCATCATTGGGACACGGTTCACGGCGGTTTGAGAACCGCCATGAACCGCCATCTAAACCGGCGATGTGTGATCGCACCTTAAGTCTGGTGTTGATGTGGAAGCTGATGTGAGAATGTCAACATTTGCAACAAGAAAGATTTAAGATTTAAAAGAATGTGTCTTTAGCCTTATGTTACATAACAGATGCCTGCTTGTCAGGCCGCTGAGGTCATGTTTTCTACTGTACATGTCCATCCAGATAACCTTGTCCATCACAAGTAAGTAGTGCACATACCATGATTTTCCAGCCATCTGTTACACTAATGTTTCCCATTGTGATCCAAATGTTGCTGATGTGGCTGCTCCAGTGCAGAATTCATTCAAAAATTGGTGACACAACAAGCTGCATGACCTGATGACCAGTCTCCTCTCTCTGTACCTGAGGGCACCAGTTGAAATGATGTGAAGGGGATATATGTGGCCTACAAAATTAGTAGTGCAAAGACACATCCAATAACTCCTTCAGTCTGATATTCAATATGTATACACCACTGCTATATCATGAACATCATGTAGGTAAATGGCCCAAACTATTAAAAGGGAAGCAGCATTAGACTGAGTTGACTTACAAAGATACTATTCATTCCTAATGATTAAAAGGTACTCAATGTCACCAGGATGGTACACTATATGACATTGATATTACCAGTACCAGGTACCACAGTAAATATGTTGTATTTGTTCATCATGAGAGGGGAAAATAGTGGGCAAATAGTGCTTTGCTTGGCCATTTACCATCCTTGCTGCCTAGAAGGGTACGCCACCGTTTGTTCGATGTCTATCATTAACCCGTTGAGGAAGGACTGATTTTGCTACAACACGCATTTCCATAGACACCTGCCCGAGTATACTCGGGACTCGTCTTCAACGGGTTAAGACATGCTCTCAGGTAGATATGGTATAATGCATCGTTGAGTGTAAAATGCTCTGCAGGAAACCGCTGTGTAGAGTGCTACATTTGAGCAATCTTATAGCAACACATCGTGCATTTATTACTGTAAAACACGATATATTCGCAGCATGAAAATTTCCCGGATTGGAGCCGACAGCCTTTCTTGCAGCATGAAATTTTCGCAAAGTGCTACTGGCATCCAATGCATATTAAGTAGGCAAGAACCTTCACATGAATTTTAATTTCACGAATGTTGGCACTTGCAAAATGAAAATGCACATGAACATTCCTCGTTTTACAGTATTATCCTAGATTGTATGCTGGTATACATACTTATATCAGACTGAAGGAGTTGTCAGTGATGTGTATTTTAAATGAAGAAATAGGAGAAGATTTGAACCATGCCCTGAAGGTCAATTGCTGTATAAGCTATTATTTTTGCGTGGGTCTAATTATACCCCCGCCACACATAGTGTGAAGGGGCAATAGGAATCACCGTGATGTTGGTCGGGCGGTCGGTCTGTTGCAAAATCTTGCGTCGCGAACTCCTCCTACAGTTTTGAAGCAATTTAAATGAAACTTAGGGTAAATGATGATATTGAGGTATAGATGTGCAAGACATGTTTTTTGTGTTTGTCAGACAATGCGTTGCCATGGTAACCATAATTTTACCAAAACCTTGTGGATTGAATAACTTCCATAGTATTTGAGCAATCAATTTCAAAATTGGTATCTATGATGATCTATAGGTGTAGTTATGCAAGACATTCTTTGTGTTTGTTCTTGACAAAGCGTTGCCATGGTAACCACATGTTTTCTTCGAAATCTTGTGGAGTGAACAACTTCCACAGTTTTGAAGCAATTGAAATCAAATTTGGTAGGCATTATGGCCTTGAGGCATAGATGTGGAACACCAAATTTTTGTGTTTGTCGGACAAAGCATTGCCATGGTAACCATAATTTTACCAAAACCTTGTGGATTGAATAACTTCCACATCATTCAAGCAATTAAGGTCAAATTTAGCAGGTATGATGATCAGAAGGTGTAGTTATGCAAGACACCAATGTGTTAATGTAAGAAAAATGTGTTGCCATGGTAACCACTCTTTTTGTATCAAATTGAACCGTTTAATCTATGAAGGTGAAATTTGGTGTGAATGATGCTCTATAAGTGTAGTTTTGCAAAATGTCCTTTGTATTTGTATCGGACAATGCGTTGCCATGGTAACCGCATTTTTTTTTTTTTAAATCCTGTGGAGTGAACTTCTTCCACAGTTTTCACGCAATTGAAACCAAATTTGGTAGAACGTGGCCCTGAGGTATAGATGTGGAACACATAATTTTTGTGTTTGTCACACAAATCGTTGCCATGGTAACCACAATTTTACCAAAACCTTACAGATCGAATAACTTTTCCATCATTCAAGCAATTAAAGTCAAATTTAGTATGTATCATGATCTTAGTTTAAGGAAAATGTGTTGCCATGGTAACCACTCATTTTTGTACAAAATAAACCATTCAAGCTGTGAAGGTCAAATTTGGTGTGTATGATGGTCTTTAAGTGTAGTGATGCTGGGGGAAAGCATGTTTCCATTTGCTGTAAGTTGTATACTCAGTGTCAACTCTGTAATTGTACAGTAAACTAAGATTATTCTGTTTCCAATTCGACAAGTGCACAAACTTGGTATTAAAGGGGCATAGTCCCGATAGTATAGATGGCGCTGTTGATGATACTTCCGATCACCATTAGCATTGATACGAAGGTTACCGAAGTTGAGCTGTCATCAAGAGTAAAGTGCGTAAGTGTTGCTAAGTAACGTTGCCTTTGTTGTCTTCTTTGCGCATCGCGCAGTCTGTAGTAATGCCAGGGTGCATGCATATGTGCTTGTTATTATGACATCACAAAAGAAGTTTGCTTAAGCTGTCATCCTCCCCAGCTGAATCATGAGCCGAACTGTGATCGGACCACTGACTACAGTGAATCGGACTTCTTCGGACTCGGGGAAGTGGGCCAAAGCGTAAGCGCCAAAGAGAAGTCGATAGCGTAGGTCTCTATAGGAAACTTGCGCCGTGCGCCCGCGTACACATTTGACTAAAACACCGGGACCATGCACCTTTAACGTCATTGCCCTCATGACATCACATACTACTATAAAGCAACACTAGGGGCGGGGGTATTAATCACCTTCAAACTTGATAATTCTAATTTTGTTGAATCTCGAGAATAACTCTTGTGCTGCAAATTCAACAATACAAATGTTGCCGTGTGCTAGGGTAATAGTGCACCAACAGCAGCCTCAGTGACAATTTGCGAAAACATCATCTCGTGAAAATGTCCATTATTCGCAAAAATATGTGTATGCAAAATAACAGCTTATACAGCATCGGTCCCAATCCTCTTCTTTATAATATATTATGTAGGTTCCTGTCATTGACTTGTATAGCTATCATATCAACTTCTAATTTCCTAGCTGCAGCAGCTATACACTGGCCTCCAGATCATTCTTCAATCTACCAATCTTATTATATATATGATAATGATAATGATAATATTAGCAATAATAATAATGGTAATAATAATAATAATTAATAAAGAATTTCATTTTTAAAGTGCTTGATTCTAAAGTTTCTAAGCGTCTTGTATTGGAGAAAAATTAAAAAGGAGAAATTCAATTATGAAGTACTGTAAATAGCAAGATGAAACAAAATACAGCGTTTATTTCATTATTTTGTACCAAAGGTATTGACAATCTCTTTCTATTGCTACTGCCAAATGCTACTTTTGCTGTCAGATGGATGTGCTGGCAAGCACCATTTATAAGAATTACTTTAATAATCATATACGTCACAGATGCTTCTCTCAGTGAATTAAAAAAAAAAAACAAAAACAAAAACAAACATGCCCTGTTGGTACAAATTACCTTTTTCTGTTCATGTGCATAGTGGAACCCTTAACTGGCATATTGATCTCATGCAGAGAACATTCAGCTGCTCAGTGCAGTAAACTCATTATGCATAACCTAATCATTCTGTCTTTTATACATTCACCATTTGTGATCCTTGTATGTGTGGCAGTTCTAGCAAGATGGAGCTTTAGTGAGGATGAGAAGACAAGAAGCTTTGTCACTCTGTGTATGCAATGCCAGCATCTACATGTAGTTTGCCCATTCCAATTATTGTCTAGGTGCATAGAGGTGTGCAGCCACATGTGGCTTTTTGCATCAGCTGTCAGCATTAAGCTAAGGCTGAGGCTAAACTCCTTAGGTTCATGAAGGCAGCTTGTATGGACAATCTAGCAGAAGCGTTATCCTGCATCCTGCTTTGGTGGTTATGTGACCGCAGCTGTATACCCTACTACCAATCATACCTACATTGCATCTTTTAGATCTACTCATATTTTATCCTGACTATTTATTTAACATAAATACACCTCTGTTCCAGCTGTACCCCCACCTCTTTTGACTTCAAATTATTGGTGAAATATTACCCTCTCCAAATCTGGGGTTCCTTTATCACAACTTATGCTCCATTTGCTTTCTACCCAGCAATTTTATATGTGAAACATTCTTTAAAGTTTTCACTGTTTATAAAAAAATTTCTGTAGTGTATGACAGCTTTATAAATGATAGCCACTCTTCATTGTGTTTTTACCATGCAGGTTCTAACTCACATGAGGAGAAGTCCACACGGCAAGAATCAGAGAGCAGTTCTTTCAGTGAGCGCAAAGGTTAGTCCAACCCACAGAACTTTCACAACGTGTCCAAACATACATTAAAGTGTAGCCCAAAGAAATTATTACACACACACACTCAAAATAAAATGAAAAAAAAAATGTGTGGTACACCATGTGTGCATTGATGTATCCCCAGGGCAGTAGTACAACTTGTTTGTTTGTTTGTTTTTTTTCTCCCAGGAATTATTAGTTGATGCTATTCATACATATATTGGTTTTGTAGTGGAACAATCCTAGGCCGTGTTTTATGAAGAGTTAAAACTGATGATAGAGTTGATTTCTATTATAAGTCTATGGCAGCCTGTGTGTTAAGGAATAGAATCGACTTTTGATAAAACAGGACCCTGATGTAGTTTTCATGATAATTTGTATATTTATTAATTATTATTTTTTTTGATGGGGGTGTGTGTTATTTCCCAAGAATTCTCTCCCCAACCCCCTTCCCCATGGAGAGTGAAAATGATAAAGGTAGATGATACATGCAAAAATCGGGAAAGCTGTTACTATTGCTTCAGTGTATTTTATATTATCAAATGAGGAAAACCTTTAGCATTAGATAGTAATGAAAATACAGAAGGGGGATTGTGAGATGGTGCCACACTGTGTTTTCTCAAGAATAAGAAAAAAAAAAGCCTTCTCACTTTCAAAAAAATATGTTTTTTCCCCTTTGTTCTGTTTTCATTGTATTTTAGACAAGGATGATGCTGACGACTCTGCAGGCCGAGAGGATGAATCCTGTGATGTTGAGATCTTGGATGATGACTCTGAAGTTGATGAGGCAGTTTTAGATGCAGGTACATAACCTTAGATTTATGACACTTTACCTGCATGTTTGTGCTCATACTGTTACTTGCAGGGTGCCCCAAAACCTCACAGTAGCTTCCAGCTTTCTGTACTTTATTTACAAACCAAATGTGCCACAACATGAGCCTGAGGTTACCCTATGAATATGCCACAGTTTAAAAACTTTTTGCAGCATTTTCTTTTTTTCTGTGGATATCGGTCATCTGTGCTGGGTAATCAGTAATTTAGAATTGTAATGGTCAAAAGAGAAGACAAAGATGCTGGCTGGTTGTTTTGCATGCATGTGGGAGAAAAAGACCAAAACACACGCACACAATTAAAGAGACAACTACTGTAAGGAAAAATATTTGTAGATAGTTTCAAGTGAAAGACATCAGCACAAGTCAGGGCAGTGCATCTTTGCTTTACTTTGTTTGTGCAATGAGGCAAGTGTCATTTCCATAGTAGCTCTTTGTGTGCCACGTTCGTAGGCCTGACTCGGTTCACGACTTGCTAACTTCACATATTTTGCTCAAATGCACAACTGCGCACAAACTGAGTGATAAATCGCAATATGTCACATAGTATGTCACAGTACCTCAAAAGCATCATGTGTAATTCTATTCCTGCTGCATATACTCATAGTGACTGAATAGCGCAGTTCCATATAGGGATTTTGCAAGTAAATTCTGATTTTCTGTTGAGGTTGTGTCTTCAAAAAGTCATGCCATCCTCAGACCTACTCATGAAAGTGAATATATGGGTTACCTTGACCAAGAATACAATTTTGCAGTATATTGGCCACTTGCAAGAAAACTAGCTATGGCTTGTCATAAGATTTACATCACAGCAAAGGTTGTAATTTGCCATTCAACTTTGCTATACTGTGTTTCTGGCATAATGCTTACATAAAAAAATACATGGCTTTGAAAAAAAACAATGATTTCTAAAAGTGCTCATGTGTTGTGGTTCAGAATAATGTGGTAAGCAGGGGGTTTATACTGTGGCATATAAAAAGTTAATAAGGTACAATGTAGATGCTTGTTGTGAGTTATGGTTGCTCTTCATATGTGGGTTAGTTGCACCATGAATATTAGAAAAAAGATACTACCAATACCCACTTGCATGTGGTGCATTTACCAAACCGCTGTATTAATAATTACAAACCTGAAGTTTTTCTGATCTTCCCTTCATGTGTACTTCTGCCCCTTTGTCAATTGATTTTTGCACAATCGTATTATCATTGTGTTGACGAGAAATTGTTTGAATTACTTTGTACAGTAGTATTGTAATGAGACATAGCATTTACCTGCATTCTTTATTGGTCTCATATTGCATTACATTGTGTGTTGTATAATGTGTGGGCACTGTATGTATACTGACTGTTTCATGTTGTTGGAATGCTTGCCATGATCTC
Organism: Diadema setosum; assembly: GCF_964275005.1. Taxonomy (NCBI): domain Eukaryota; kingdom Metazoa; phylum Echinodermata; class Echinoidea; order Diadematoida; family Diadematidae; genus Diadema; species Diadema setosum. The sequence goes on along the minus strand of NC_092690.1, from coordinate 15,088,191 downwards.
CTTTCTGCTGCTACATTCCAGAGTAAATCTTTTACACTGGAAATTTATGTCATACCTGTCATAGTTTGAATATTGTTGTGTTTATGTTAGAGTTTCCACAAGAGAAATGCAACCCTGTCATGATATACATTATATTTTTGCTTTGGTTCAGAGCCTGTGGTGTGTACATGGTATGAGGATGTGCAGGAGTGGGCTGAAGGTTTCATAGGTGAGCTTGAGGCACTTTGCCCAATTCCTTTCAGATTTGCAATAGTCTAGAAGCATGACAGGCACTGTGAATTCCCTTTCTTTTTCAATTATGGTGTAACTCTGTTGCTAGTAATCATAACCTTGTCGTCATATGCAGACAGATGACGGCATCATGATTACTGATATTATGTGTATTCACTAAATTTATTGCCTGTCTTAGACATGCCGAATTAGTGTATAGTATCACTACTTAGGTAATGATTACAAAAGAATAAATTTATAACAAAAATAAATTACATTTAAAGGATTGTATAAGGATTGCGCAGTGCTGTTACAGGTGGCATAAGATTAAAGAATTGCTTAGAGGAAAGCTTTGTTTTTCCCAGTATATCTAGGAAGGTAGATGCTGTAGTAGCAAAGGCTGCAAAAAATGAGAGAAAGTAGCAGTCTTGGCAAGCGTAATGCAGTGAGACAGACCCCCCTGCCCCCCCCCAAAAAAAAGTGTTGAATAATTAAGATTGTTTACCCAAATGTTATGAACTGCTGTATCCTTAAATCTTAGACCTAGCACTTCTATATTATTTCTTCTTTAGCAATTCGGCTAATAAGATTTGTTTTATGCTTCTATTTTTGTCACTAAATCTGTTAATCTTTAGATATGCACGCGCACAAAAGAGCACCTTCCCTCCTATCATATTCTCTCATGGGTCCATAGAGACAAGCCTACCTTTTGTAGGTCCCGATTGCTCAGGGTTTAGAAATTACAATTAACATTTTTGTTAGCTTGTTCTAAGTCATTTGAAAGCGTGATTGAAAATTAACGGCTAAAATGTATGCTGGGATCCAGTGAATTTCTTTCCCTTAAAACTGATAACCTTGTTACCCCAAGTGCTAACAATAAAATTATACATTTTCAGCTATATTCTGTGTGCATTTAAGCAAAATTTACCCCCCATTCAATTTTCCAGCCAGAATGGCAATTTGAAGGTACTGAGTACAATTATATTTTCCTAAAAAAAAAAATGGTACAAAAAAAGAATACTCTTTGGTAAATGCTCAATTTCTATAAATATAAAAGTTATGTGATTCACTTCCTCTATATGCTCAGTGTATAGAATATTTTTATGTTTTGACCATTCCCTGACTCAATATTGGGATGATGAGGCTTTTGCTTCGCATCATAGATGTTTTATACGTATATTTATTTATAAAGGTATAATTTACCATAAGCTTACTATCTGGACCTTCACAAAAATCTTTTAAAATCAGGGTTGCTTTCATTCTCTTTCATCATAGTTCATGCAGGCCTGGTTCATGTCCATGTTTATTTGTGTTTGCTTTGTTGTTTCTGTTATGGCCCTGTCATGTATTTCTGTGCACCTTACACAATACATATATATCAGACTGTGTTATATTTGCCAGCTGGACATACCTGTGTATAAGTGTACATGCACCTACAAACAGTAGAGTGTGTGTGTGTGTGTTGGGGGGGGGGAGCACATTGTAGATACATGCAGCTTACAAAGATTCACTTTTGTACTCTGATTGTGCTTGGCTTTTATATGAATACATTTAGAATTACGTAGCAAGGACAAATTGTCCTCCCTAGTGCTTGTAACATGAATCAGCTTGACTCCAGACTGCCTCCCAGTATTTCCCTCTAGCTAATATATTCACATCATGGTTTATATCTTCCCAATGCCAATTTGTATGAAGAAAATTGCCCTGTTTCTTTATCCCTAAGAAGTGGGCAGGAACTAATACTGTAAGAGATTCAGGACAAACTAAACAGCATGAAAGTGGAATTAAAGGCTGATGTATTTATGTTGTAAAATTTTCAGTGATTGGAAAGACAACTAGTAGTTGCTGAAACTCCAGAATATGTAATGTGGATGTATAATGAGAGAAGCTTTGAAGGTTTTGTCTTAAATGTATTTTGGCAGTCACAGTTATATTTACTTGTACTGTATTATTTCTATCCACAGTGTGATTGATTATTAAGTATATAATCTATACCTTGGCATTGTGTTTTTTCACAGATGTGGATAATGATGCTGATACAGATGATGGAAGTTGGGTTAATAGGAAGCAGAGGCTACCTGCACAGAGTGGAGAGGGTAAGTTGTAGTTTCATGTTCTTTGAATGGAAACAAATTTACAAGTATTTCCTTCAGCTTAAAATCACTGTGTTTGCTGGCATATACCATGATGGTGGCATGATTATTTTGTCATTCAGATTTAGTCATTTTCATGTCAGTGATTTTTGGCCTTATAGATTCTTATTTCTCTTTATTTGTGTTTTCTTTTTGCTTTGTTGTCATGTAGTAAGCATTAATATGGCAGTTTCTGTAACCAAGTCATTCATGGCAAATATATGATCACTGTTTCAGATGTATGTAGTATGTTGTGCTCACTACCTCACGAGTTCTCTGTACTGTGAAAAGAATCCTCAAATGTGCAACACAGTAATCTTGTCAATTCAATCTCTTCATAAGTGGTGCTTTTACATTTGTTCTCCTTTTTTTTTTTTTCCTTTAGGTCAGTTCTTTTCAGGTTGTTTTCCACATCATTTTACAACAATGCTTAAAGTCAAGTTAAATGTGTTCCAAAAAGATACATGTATTTTACCTGAAAATTGTGTTCATTTTTTTTTTTTTTTTTTTTTTGTACAGATCAGCTATCAGAGCAGCATCTTGAAAGTCAAGACTGTGGAGAGCTGTGTGACAATGGAGAAACTCACCAGCAGCACATGTCAAAGGGCTGTGATAAAAGTTCTGAGAGAATGTCCAGCAGTCTTCCCTCTAGCAGTGATCATGATACTTCAGTACTTGAATTGACTACAGGAGCAAATGACATGAGAGATGACTCTGAACAGAAGAATGATAGTGTTACTGCAGGTGAGGAGACCTTCAGAGAAGATTCAGAACTGCTTGATGAAAAAGAGATGTCTCCAAATATTACAGAGGAGGAGAAGATGACGACTGAGAATACGGCATATGCCAGCACCTGTCACGGAAATCTCTTTGAAAAGTTTGCCTCAGCTGTTGATGGAAATTTGCCTCCTAAACAATTAGAAAGCAGAAATCTTTTGCCAGAAACTAAATCAGACATTGGTGAAATGTATGGAGGGAATGAGACAGGTCTGCCAGAGTATATTGCAGATGAGGAAGACATCTCTTTGCAAAGTGCTTCATGTGTGACCCCCGAGGAAAGTCATTTTAAAGATGATATTGACAGCAATCAACATGTCATGCCTGTCACTCACATGCCACCCCAGGAAGATGCCACAGTTGATGGTAATGCATGTGAAAGTGGAATTGACTCAGATGTTGATGTTGTTGGCATAGAAGAGGACAGTAACCAAAGTGTCAAAAAGACAGATGATAGGTCCTCACCTGTGCTCGACAAATGTAACATAGATGATGGTATGTCACAGCAAGTGTGGAGGCAACTCATCTGCAACATCTGCCGTAAGGCTTGCCACAACAAGCAGGCATTTGAAGAGCATCAAAAGACACATATTAGCCAGTGCAAGATCTGTCATATATCCTTTGTAGATGAGGAGAGTCTTGCTCAGCATATGAGAGACCACAAAGAGAGGCCTTTTGTCTGTGGCACTTGTGGGAAATCATACAAGAGTCAGTTTAGTCTCAAAGAACATGAGTACAGTCACACAGGACACAGGCCATTTGTCTGCCCATTTTGTCCAAAGGGATTCATGCGTAATAAGAAAATGAAGCTGCACATCAAGAAGGCCCATCAAAAGCTACTTCGTGCAGCACGGAAACCACCTCCGCCTCCCATCATGCCTATGCAAGAATCTGGACTCGCGATTGCAAAGGAAATAGACTCAAATACTGCAAACAGCCACAGCTGCCTTAATTTTACAGCCCAAGATAAAATTGCACTTGAAAATCACCAGTGTAGTACCACACCTGAAGGTAGTGCCAATGATGACCAGTTACAAGATCAACTCGAGAGTGAACCCAAGCAATTCAAGTGTACTGTGTGCCAAAAGAATTATCCAACTCAGAAAAGCCTGGAAAAACATGCCAAAATTCATCAGATATGGGGATCAGCTGCAAGTTTACAAGCAAACTCCACCTGTTCGTCTCCACAAAGTAGTGATGTTGCAGAAAAAACAGGAAATGACACTGGTCCTCTTTGTGAACAGAGTATGATTGGTCCTCGTCCTTACAAATGCCAGCTCTGTGAATCCACTTTTCTGGAGGATTCTCACCTACAAGTTCATGTTGAGATTCACAGCATGGATGGACCCTGGATCTGTGTGGTATGTAATAGATCCCTGAAACAGAGGGCTCACCTCTTGGAACATGTATATACTCATTGGGGTTACAAACCATACATTTGCTTGTATTGTCCAATGGACTTCAAGCGCACATATGAGGCGGAAAGGCATATGAGCTTGCACAAACAGCAAGAGAGAAGGAAGAAAGCACAGCAGGTTAAAGTAGTGAAGACAGGTGAAAGACAAGCCAAAGATCAAGCTATTAAGCAACTGACTACCAGTCAAGTTGCCACTGAAAAGTTGGCAGTGACCAAGAGACAACCTAGCAAAGATGAAGATACTGCAAGCAGCACAAATGAAGGGGATGCTGACCTTAGAGAAGCTGTGCCAGAAGCTATTGGAATGACACAGCAGAAACTGGATGGGAAAGCCAGACCATTTTCCTGTGAGATGTGTGATAAAGCTTTCACAGCGAAGTCTTCTTTGAAAGAGCACTTGTTCTTGCACTATGGTAAGCCTTATGCTTGTGATTTCTGTGAGCGTCAGTTTACCAGGAAAGCATATCTGATTAGTCACATGAAAGAAAGTCACCCTACAGAGGACACCACAGCAGTGGAAGAAAGCATCTTAGATGCAAAGTATGAAGAAGTTATCAACAAAGCCATGGAAAGGCTACCTAGTGTAGACCTCAAGGTTGAGAGAGAGCATGGAGAAATAACATCAACTTCGTCAGACAGACCGTACTCCTGTAAAGTTTGTGGTAAAGATTTCCAGTTCTCTGCAACACTTAAGAACCACATGAAGGTTCATGTGAAACTGAAGCCATTACTTTGTGATTTCTGTGAGAGGAGATTTGTGAGGCAGAGTTACCTTGATGAACACATCCGCACTCAGCACCCTCCGGGAACACGCTCTAAGGATCCAAACAAGCCTTTCAAATGTGACACTTGCCATCTGGCATTTTCTAAGCGAGCTTATCTGAAGGATCACAAAATCCGGCACAAGCTAAAAAAGCCATTTCCTTGCACCTTTTGTTCCAAAAGCTTCCGACGCAGATGCCTTCTTCAGATGCACATATCAAGACACCATGCGGAAGAATATCTCAAGATGACAACAAAATCCAGTGAAATTTCAGTGCGAAGTCAGCTTGCCAAAAGCACAGATAGCACATTAAAGATTAAGATGCCATTTGTAAAGCAGAGATCAGCATCTTCCAAGTCTAGTTTTAAGAAAGACCCTCTCATGTGTCATGAATGTGGAGCAACATTTTCATGCAGAGCAAATGTTCGCAGACACATGAGAATCCACAGTGGAGAACGTCCGTTCAAGTGTGAATTTTGCCCATGGACTTTCAACCGCAAGGAAGTCCTGCAAGGCCATTTGAAGAAGAAGCATTCAGCTGTGATGCAACAAGGAAACTTCAGTGATCATGCAGTGAACCAGAACTCTTTCACAGTGAAAGTGCACAATCAAGTGTCGAGCAATGAGGTATTTGCCTGCAAAAAGTGCAACTCTGCTTTCAGTCGTCATGTTGACCTTGTGAAACATCAGAGGTTTGCTCATGGCATGCTGACAGATGCCAGCAGAAAATCGCCATCAAGCAGTGTCATCAAAATCAAAACCGAACCTGGTCGATCATCATCTGGAAGTGTACCAAATGATCTACATGTGTGTCACCGGTGTGGCTCTAGGTTTGAAACATTCTGGGGTTTAGAAAGCCACATGAGAGTTCATGAAAAGCATTCAAGATTTCCACGGCCTTTTAAGTGCAAAACTTGTGGAGCTGCCTTCAAAGGACACTCAAACCACACCCGTCACCAAAGGGTACATACACCTGAATATGCTGCTGAAACAAAGAGACTTCTTGCATTGATGGACGGCAAAAAGAGCAGAGTAAACGCATCCCTGAGAGCAGAGATAGAGCCTATCATGAAGGGACCTGATCCAAAGGGTGTCATAGATCCTGAACGTCCTCATGTATGCTCAAAATGTGGCACGGCATATAAGTATGCCAGAAATTTACGCAAGCATCAGTCTCGTCATGTGAAATCCAAGGATCGTCCTTTCCAGTGTGACATCTGTGGAGTATATGGGAAGTCTAAGATCAGTATTTCCAAGCATAAGGTAATTCATAACTTGCAGGCAACATCTTCATTGACAGCCAATGCCAAAGGGCAAGGATCTTTCATTGGCCACAAAAGTGGAGCTGCATACCAAACAAAACAAAAGCTGCTCTCTCATATGGCAAGTCATGTGAACCCATCTCAACCTATTCATAAGTGCAGACACTGTGGTGGAATATTCAAACAAAAGAATGCCCTTGTGATTCATGAGCGTTCCCATGCAAATCTTGACTTAGGCTTAGTGAATGGCAAAATGTCAGAGACTCCGAAGGATAAGCCAAAGAAGAGGTTTGTGATATCTGGTTTGAAATGCCCTGTATGCAGAAAAGTTTTCACGAAGCGTTCAAGTATGAGTAATCACAAGCGTGTTCATCCTGGAGTTGAGTTCATTTGGAAGGAAGACCTAAAGACACCACACACTTCACCTAGTGGACCTCCATTTGAATGCCATGTCTGCCATATTTCCTTCTCCAAAAAGTCTAGTCTCTCAAATCACCTGCACACTCACCGCAGTGAAATCACCGACAATGAGAATAGTCAAGGCACTGAACATGAGACACAAGATCAGTATGAAGAAGGCAGTGAGGACACTATACACTCAGCAGCTCAGGACAGACCTTACGCTTGTGATATCTGTCCTTGCACCTTCAAGACCAGGGCTTCTTTAACTACCCATACCAAGGTTCACTCACAAGATGGCCAGGAAAGTAGAACACATGTGTGCAATATTTGTGAATGCAGATTCATCAGTTCCACAAATCTCAAGAAGCACCAGAGAATTCATTTTGATCAGTCACAAACTATGTCTGTTGCACACAGTGATCCTGTCAAGGCTTACTCCCAACTAGAAAATGCTGAGAGCATTGATGTGAAAACAAAGCGTCCATTCAGATGCAGAGTCTGTGGAGAAACCTTCAAAGCAAAGCACCTTCTTGATGATCACATACAAGTTCACACCATCTCTCCAAGGCAGCTTCAAGTTACAGCAAAACATAGAGTTATGTCAGCAGGAGAGATTCCAGACCCAAGATGGTTGACAGGAAGTGGGGAGACATTAACAAGAATGATAGACAGGCCACACCCATGTCCCATTTGTGGTGATAGGTTTCGTCTTAAGTCTACCAAGTACAAGCACCTGCGACTCCATAGACAGAGTGAAGGGAAGCCATTTCGATGTGACTCCTGTGGTCTTGGATTCTACTCAGTGGGGAATATGACCAAACATGTGAGGCGAGTTCATGGAAGGTTGTATGATGTGGAGCAGGCTTCTTCTGCTGCTCCTGACAATTATTCTGCCACTTATGCAGAGATGCAGCTTGAGAGACAAAATCTTCCAAAGAAAAAGCCATTCGAATGTCCATACTGTGGAGACAAGTTTACCATGAGGTGCAACATGAATAGGCATCGCAAACGGCATGAAACTGGCGACAACTTACCTTATCGCTGTTCACAGTGTGGCTTCGGTTTCAAGAGCACAAAAGAGAGAACAAAGCATATGATGCGCACTCATGACAGGGTACCAACCAAGACAAACCTGACATCGAAAATCCAGTTCATTGTGACTTCATCAGGTGCAAGGAGGTACAAATGTCCTCTTTGTGGAGATCTATTTTCGGAGTCATCAGGAATGTATAAACATCTAAGGGTTCATGCCAAAAGTGCAAACAAGCCCTACAAGTGTGATGTATGCCATATTGGGTACAACACAGTAGTTGGGCTGAGCAGACACCAGGGGCGAGTTAGTCATTATGGGCAGAGTACAAAGCCTGCAGCCACACAAGGGATGGGACATCAGGTGAGTCAACAGACAAAGAAACCTGGCCAGAACCAAGTTACTTTGATGCAGCAAACAACAAGGAAAGGTGAACACAAATGCAGATATTGTCCACAGGCATACAAGGATCGCTCATCACTCTGGAGACATGAAAGGATTCATAAGCTTGGTCCATCTGTAACCAGACCATTCCCGTGCAAGCTCTGCGGACTATCTTGCTACACGAAATCTCACCTAGAACGCCACATGCAATTACATCGCAGAGCACCAGGCTTGCTTCATGCTGACGTACAAGGAAAGAAGAAATGTGATCGGTGTAAGAGATGTGGTTTGTCGTTTCGGACTAGGAGTTTGTTTCTAGTTCACATGAAGCGGTGTTCAACAACATCATCTTTCTTGTGTCAACTTTGTAATGTGCCATTTAGTAATCAGATCATGCTAACAAAACACCTTCGACAAGACCATAACGCTTTGCAAAGAGATGTCATCAGAATTGGTGGACGGGATATCATCAGAGAGACTGGACATGACAAGAAATTCTGCTGTGATCAGTGTGATGCAAGATACAAGAGGCCAAGTGAACTGGAGAAACACTTGAAGAGACATGCCCTTGGCCTACTTAATTCAAACCAGAATCATGCTCAAACCGTCATAAAGACTGATCCTTCAGAGCTCAACGATGATGGCAATGCAGTGTCTTCTGAAAGGGATGAAAGATCAAATTCTTCCCTCTCCCATTCACCAGTCCCATCTATTAGCGCAATAAGAAAGAGCTTGTCACCCGGTCGCAAACCCGTTCACAACAGAACTGCAAAGTCTAACAAAGCACGTCCATATGTATGCCAAACGTGTGGCTTTGCTTTTATGACTGTCATCCATCTGCGGAAGCACACCCGTCTTCACAAAGTTGCCCTGACAAAGCCCTTTGTCTGCAAGATTTGTACATTGGGATATAATCGACTTCTTGATTACCACAGGCACTGTAATGTTGTCCATCCATGGAGGAAGGGTTATCCAAATGAGATTCGATGCCCGCGCTGTAAGGAGAAATTTGAAAGCAAGACAAATCTTGTGGAACATTTGGAAAAGCAAACATGTGAATTTGTTGATGATGCTGCAGAATCTGAAACCCAAAGTGAGACTGTGCATTCTGACAAAGCTGCAGGTACCTCAGAAGAGAATTCCAATGGCAATGGGAAACAGGATTCAGAACGGAGGGACCTTTCATGTCCCATATGCAATTGCAGATTCCAGGCCAAAACCCATGTGGAAACACACATGAAAGTCCATGATAACTGGGAAAATCAGCCTTTCAGATGTGCAAGATGCAAACTTGGCTACAGTACAAAGCAACACCTAAGTAAGCATGTCAACATGAATGTCCTGTGCTTAAGGCTCTCCCAACAACAAGACAGTGACTCAAAGGACTTGGGTGTAGAACAAGAAGAGCAGAGTAAGGGAATTTCCTCAAGCCATGCCATCATTCCCAAACGTCACTTTTGTCATCTTTGCAAAAAGGGTTTCAGCAAGAAAGGGCAATTGCGATTTCACCTTGAGCTTCACAAGCCTTCCCCCAGCAGACCATATGTCTGTGTGAAGTGTGGACTTGGATATAAGACTGTATCAAACTATGCCAAGCACATGAAATGGGAGCATTCCAAGCCAAAGGGAGAACAGTCTAAATTGACCGCTGCAATATTCATGTGCAGAGACTGTGGATACTCAGTCACCAAGAAGTCCCTTCTACTTGAGCACACAAGAAACGGATGTCCGAATAAAAAGGCAAATCCAGATGCTGAGGCACCTAAAGCATGCCCTGTGTGTGGTAACTACTTCAGTTCATCTAGTATGCTTTGCATCCATCTCCATGGACATGTTTATGACAAACTTTTGAAATGCAGTCAGTGTCCCTTAAGATTCTCTCTTCGTGATGAACTTGAAAGACATGAGAGGGATCATCCAGACTACAATCAGATGCTGTTGAAATTGATATCCACTGAGTTCACCCAGAAACTCAATGACCAGGGTGAGAACAGGGCGGAGCCCGTGCAAGTAAAAATTGAGCCTGGTCTTGAGAAGTCAGTTGGTCCGGAAACTTCAGATAACTCAACTGGGGTACGTATGGATATCGATCATATGGCAACAAAGATAAAACCAGAGCCAGTAGATCAACCCGAGTACAGCTACAGCCTTGGTTCTCTGAAAGATAGCTCTCTTGGAGATTATCAAGCCTTGTTGCCAGATATTCCTGAAAACACGCTGCCAGGTATTTCTGAAAACACGCTGCCAGACTTGCATTCAAATGGGGATGTTCAACGTCATAGTACTTCAGTTTCATCAGCAAGTAGACTGGAGAAAATTGTATCTAACCTTGCAGCTCAGAGGCCATCTAGTGATGGAAAGAAAAGGCCACCTGTAGAGAACAAGATGACCCCCTCAGCTGACACACCACCTTCACAGCAGACAGAAATTCTCCCAGAGGCAGCAAGTGTTCCACATCAAGATGAAACAGATGACCTCTCGATTCCGACAGCTGCAACTTTGTCTCTCCAAGTCCAAGAGAGTGTAACAAAGCCATGCTCTCCAAATTTATTAGAGAAGGAGCTACCATTGAAAAGTGATGATATTCATCCCAAGCAGGAGCAGCAGGAAATAATTCAACGTAAACTGTTTCGCTGCAGATATTGCCCATCTGCATTTAGATTGAAAGGACTTTGCATGGCGCATGAACGAACAGTCCATAGAAAAGTCTATTCACGAAGGTCATCAGAGTGTCAGAGCAAGCCTGTAAAAGACCTGAGCAAAATGTCTGTGTGTACGATCTGCAATGCAGTGTTTGAGCAGCAGTCTAGCCTCTCAAGACATATGCTCTTCAAGCATGGAATCACCATGAAGACCAAACCCAAAAGTAGCACACCAACAATTTCATCAGAACAGTTGTCTGGTGAGAAGATGCAACCTCCTATTGCACCAGAAATTCAGTCTGGAATTCCCACTTCACATTTGTCAGGTGATTTTGGCAGCAGTGGCCTCTTTATCACAAATGTGACCAGCCATGCCAATGAACAGACAGTTGCTTCGAGCGAGAGTAGACCTTCACTCCTGAAGCAAAGACTCGAGTCACCATCCATATTCAGCGATCCTACTGTAAGTTCCATGCAAGGTGAAGTCATCCAAGAACCACAGCCAAACCCAACATATCGCCACGTTTCACGTCTTGAATCTCTGCTTACAGGGAAACAAACTACTTATATTCCACCAGAAGAAGGCTTCCCTTCTGTAGAGCACAGACCTTACCGTTGTGAACACTGCAATTTTGCATTTACTCAGAGGCATCACCTTGTCAGGCATATACGGAGAAAGTCTTGTGCATTTCATGTCCTGGGAAGGAAAGCAGCCGCTGAACTCAAGAACAGGGGTAGAAAGACTGCTAAGTCCAGAAACTCTAATATTGGCAAGATCAAAATGGCCGACAAGAAGCATCAGTGCAATGTGTGTTCTCAAACCTTTTGGAAGAAGGCAAGATTAGAAAGCCACATGGCAGTTCATGAACTCTCTAAGGTTTTTGAGTGTCAGTTTTGCTCAGAACAATTTACTTTAGAAGCAGAGTGCAAAGACCATGAGACTGTTTGTGCATTCAGAGGTGATGCAATGAGTGATCATCAAGGCATTGATGAAGATGGTGTTGACCTTGGAGAAGAAGATGTAAACTTTGGCTCAGATCTAGAACTAGACCATGCTCAGCAAGAGGCATTTGCAGAAGAACCTGAACAAGACTATCAGTTTGGAAGAGATGTCGAAGGGAATGCTTGGCACACAAGGCAAGAGGAGAATGCTTTAGGGGTCCATATAAAGCAGGAACCACTTGATTAAACGTCATCACCCTTGTTGCAATCTCTGATGTGATATTTTTTGTTGGGTGTGTGTGTGTGTGTGTGTGTGTGTATGTATGTATGTGTGTGTGAAAGGAAATTGCATGTAGACAAAAATTGTCAGGTAAAGTTTCTCCATGATTAAATCTTGTACTGTGCAGCAAGTCAGCAACTTAAGCCACTCCAAAATATGTGTTATTTTGGTTGTACATATATCAAATCTCAGCCGTGACTTTAAGAAAGGAATAACTTTTTTTTTGGCATTCTTTTCTCTTGTCTTGTTCATGTGAATAATAGGAATATTTGTTTGTTGTTGTTGGTTTTTTTTTAATGAATGTTAAAGCCATATTGTTATTTTGAGAAATGGTGTTATGCATTCTTCATGCTATGTAACGGTCATGTGAAAGAATTATGTGTGAATGTCTCAGAGATAACAGTAGTGCAACAGCCACAACTGATAGTCCTACATCCTAGACCCAGTCCTACATGTATGTAATAGTGTATACTTCATCTTTCATCGAATTAAATATTCTGTCCGTTGCATGAATGAAAAACATGTATTATTTGTTTTATATAATGCCTAAAATAGATCGTTGTCATTTGATGTTTTATTAATTTAGAAACGAAAGAATCTGAGATCGCGAGAGTGCTCACCCTGAGCGCTTTACGCTAGCGCGATGTTGCATACACATACTTCAAACAAGCATTATAGCACGGGTAGTGTGCCAGGCTCTCAGTGAGTGTGCAATGGAGCAAATCGTATGGATCCAAAATTGCATGGTAAATAGAGCCACAATTGCATGGATGATGACGTCATAGTAAAATGGGCCGTATGATCAATGTCAAACAAGCAATCAAATGACAAGGATCTATTCAGGCATTATAGTATATGATACTTCTTGTAGATCACTTATTACATCAAAATTGTGTGTCAGAACTGCACAAATGACATCATTTACAAGAAAATATTGGTGGTCACCTCAGCCTTCACAAAATGCTCACCTGTGTGTTACACTTCCATGTCACATTTTAGGCCTTTCCAAAGAGACTGCTAACACTAAGGTGTAACGTATAATATTATGGTCACATCAAGTTGAATGGTATGTTCACACTTCTAATAATAGTCCACCATCTCTTAGTGCTTCTCTCATCTTTGATGAAATGATTAGTTCTCAAGTGGAATTTTGTTGACTGTGTTTAGGGCTGTGTGAATGAAAAATAGCAAAATGAGATAGAAGTAAAGTATGATTTGAGAACCTCTACAGTCACAGATAAATCCACTTAAGCATATGTCAGGAGACTGACTCCTTGTGGTCTTTGAAAGTCTGAGACAAGTATTTGAATTGTTTGTGATGATCTAGTAACATTTTATTGGAGTTGGAATTTGCTGAAGTGAAGAATTGTATGTCTGAGGGGACAATCTTAAGTAAACAAACTGAGATAAGAAAATTGTGAATTTAGTTGCCAGTATGACATTCATACTAAGGCTTATACCTGAAAGCAGAGCTCATCTACAAAGTATACTTGGTCAAGTATCCTGTCTTGACAAGTAGACATGGGAGACTTATTTGTATTAATGGTGGATATGCATTATCTGCAGTAGTGCTTCACTCATCTTCCTGTATGAAGGCAGTGTGCGATGCATGGTACACATATGTATATAGGCCATACATTTGAGATTGGTGCAGAGCTTATGCATCAAAATATTGTGCATACATGTGATACAGTGTAGTTCAAAGAAATGTATCTTATTAGTACTAGTGTATTTTGTAGGCACTCTGCATATTAGCTGTAAACAAGATGTCTGGAAATTATTTTGATGCCTCTGCCACAGATTGCCAGAGGCAGTGTGTATTCAAGATGTTGGTCTGTCTGCCTATCTGTCCCAAATCTTGTGTTTGAAAACAACAACAACATTTGTTTTTCCACAGTACCAAGCCATTAGGCCATTAAGTGCAGTTGTGCTGATCAGACTGTGGGCAAAATCTTTCCAGGTCAAAGATCAAAGGTTGCTGATCTGTGGCTGAAAATGACACTTTTCAGCTGTAACTTTAATTAGAAATGTTCTGTTTTATGATTTGATAGGAACAGCAGAAATTGATGAATACTAGGGTAGACTGGCAGTTTTCACAGTGAGAGGTTTCTATACCTATGCCATGAAATATCTCTGACAGCCAGTTTTCAGCTGGAAATGTCCACTAGAAATATACATTTGGATATTTTCTTGCATCTAGGGTCAATGGTCACAGTATTTTGCTCACTATCGTGAAAATGAAAGACAATGCTATAAAAAAAATCTGCTGCATACGATTAAGAAATGAAAACATTTCGGCTTTCAATTAGACTGCACAGACGGTAATTTGCTGTAGTTTCATATTAAAATTTCAATTGTCTTTAGCTTGTGCTCTTATCAAGTGGAAGACTAAGGAAAGTAATACTAGAGAAATGTTGTAATACATGTGTATGATGATGGTCTTTTTGTGTACATACATGCTTCATTTATGTGAATATACTGATGTTATTTTTTGCATGGTGACCATAGAAGAATAATGGTATCCCTTTGTTCCATACCTAAAGTTATTGGTGATTTGTTACCAGGACAAATGACAAATAGTCTCAGTTTTCTGTGTTGAACAGATGCAGGGTAACAAATGAGAAGTTTCTGCTTAGCTTGTAAACTGCTTCTCTCCCTGCTGCATGGCGGAAAAAAAAAAAAAACACCAAAGAAATATTAGAATTTTCAGTGTGTCACGTATTTGTGATAAACGTCATAATGCAATTTCTTCTCTGATAAAATGGTACTTTTTAGTTCAACAATGGGCTAATGCTTCTTGTAATATTCTGAGGAATGCCTCTGTGACTGCATGTACTATTTGCATATGTATCTGTTGTATTCATACAAGATGACATCAAATTTCTCTGCATAGATCTTGCTGAGAACAATTAGAGGTAGGATGTCACTATATATTTTTTTTTTTTAAACCTGTGAACTAGCTATTCATTTGTATGATTTTAATCTTTTTAATTTACTGTTGAAATTGCCTACTACATTGTACACTGAAGTCCCATCATAGGGAGGTCAGATACGAGGATCTGCTTTTTAATACCAAGGTAAATCATTGGATGTCGAGTAACCTTTACATGTAAACATATTGGATTCAAAGTTTCTTATACGCTGTATTGCGAGTTAAATTTTGGACCAGAAACAAAGAAAACCAAAGAAGAATTTGTGCATATATAACAAGGGAAATTTTTGGTTCTGAACCAGGCAGTGGGCAAAATCATGCGCTGTGTCAAATCCAGCAGTCGGCTATTGAATAATCATTCTCTATACCTGTCTATGTCATTGTTGCCTGCATCCAGTTAGTGACTACCCCCAGTGACAAGTGCTACATACAGCTGTACATAGACGCTCCATATAGTATCAGGTCTAACTGTCTTAGTGGATAAGAAGTAAGCAAAGACAGATTCTGTCTGCAAAATGATTGTTGTCAAATTTAAAACACTTGACAGCATGTGTCGAGGATATATGTTTATTTTGTAGAAAATGATCATAGCACTTTCCTATTGCATTTCCTGTTCATCAGTATTGTGCCGTCCTAATCTGTTTGTTCATAGCAGAGCATGTTCACACAGTATACATTTGTGAGTGTGCAAGGAGGGTCCAAGGATAACAAATAATCTAACCAGACCATATGACCTTGTTATGTATTATTTCTAGCAAGCAACCAGGGCAACAGGAAACAATAATAAAAAAAATCAAATAGTGAAGTTCTTATCAGCCAATGCATAGAGTTTCAACCCTTGTCTATGTTTATGTTATGATGGTATGCACATTTTCAGTGCTTACTATGTAAATACAATGTATGCACATACTGTAAAAAGCTGCGAGATTCGGAGCATCAGTTCATTGAGATAAAATGTAATACACTTGTAGTTTACTTTGACTGAATGAATGGAGTTATGTTCAGCTGTACGTTAAAAAGTGGTTAATTGAAGACATGACAGAGCGGGCAAAGAGAATGAAGAAATGCCTGTGTGTTACATCTCCCTCTTTAGCAACTGCTACTATTGAAATTTACCTAATCAAGAAATGTTTCAGAGATCTTCATAAACTCTGTACCTCCATATGGCTCTGAGTTTTTCACCAAGTACACATACTTAATAGCAGCTATGGCAAGATTGTTTTGAATCGCAAGGAAAGGAAAACTGCAAAAAACATGTTAACAGCTATGTTATGCAACTCATGTTATGAGTAGTCTCTTATACCAACCTCGACCTTTGACTGTATAATTTACAATGCATTAGATTTTTTTTTTTTTTTTAATTCAGTAATGACATGTAACCTTCTACAATTCAAGTACAGCAGCTGTATAGTCATTGATAGTACATTTGTATGGTGATTGTGTACAATCTTGTTCAGTAGGTCTAATTCACTTGTTGATGTGATGTCTAAGGAGATACTGCATAGTGTCCCTGCAACCTTCTACCATACCATGTATGGTGTATAGCATCAATTCATGCGGTGTAACTCTTCTCTATACACACATTTCATTGCCTTTGTGGGACATATAATATTGTTTGTAGTACTGAATATTGCAATTAATTTGTTTCTGCCAATAAAGTTTCATTCAGATTGACAACACCTTTGACTGTCAGATCACTGCATTTTAGATAATTATATATTCATGTACACGTGTATACATTTTTATACAAATAGTGAATGGTCACGAGTGCGATGGTACAAGATTTCGCACGATCGAGGTAAAAGATAGAAGCGCTCTATTCAACAAGGTGAAGCCCAGTTGATTAGTGCGTCTCATCTTTCACCGAGTGCGAAATCTTGTTCCATTGCATGAGTAAAGACCACTCACTACATGTACATGTATTTGTTTTATACAACACTTCAAATGTCAACAGATGTGGTCCACACAGATTCTTGAATTTAGCATAGAAATGGCAACCATTTTCCATGAAAGACGAACGAATAGCTGCACAGCCACAGTCACCATGTACTTAGGTACACGTAACCGATTGGTTGAAGTTGTTTCCGAAAATGAGTGACAAAAGTACGCACTTGCAATTGTTGAGTGCGCGCGGCAAATGTTTATTGTGACATCAGAGCCGTGCGATGGAACAAAAACTTCCGAGTCAATCTTCAGTTTAACACAGGAGTCAATGGAAATGGATAAAGTCAGCCATGCGCCATCCATTTTTGCTCAAACAAAATTGCACGGCTGACAGCCAAAGCGCGCGATGGAACTTTTACTAAATGTCACGTGATGGGCAATTGACCAATTGGATAGTTACATTCCAATTAGGTGTTGTATAAAAACAAATATTCTGCACATGATACATGATGACTAGCCTCGGCATGTATGGAGCTATTTGAAGATATGGAACTATTCAAATAGCTCCATACATGCTGAGAACCTGTACCAGGAAGGTCCGTAGTAGACATGAAGTACCAGTATATATAGGAAGAGGAAGAAGGAAATCCAGGAAGAGAGAGATGACGGGTAGTTTTCTTGGGTTTTTGTGATGAGACACACACACACACACATTGGCACATCGTATATGTTACATACAGACAACTGCTTTAAATCACTGCTGTTAAATATTGTATATACAGTCAACCTAGCCTACATCGAATCTATATATTTGGACTGAAGAAAAAGCTTTGACTTAGAAAAAAATTGACTTACGAGGGATTAGAATGAATAGAATAAGAAGAAGAGGACTTGAAGACGATTGACTTTTTTAGGCAATTTTTCAACGACGGCGATTTTTCGACTGAAGCAAGGTTGACTGTAGATGTAGAGTGTACAAATTTCATTGTTGTGTAAGCTTTTTCTGAAGTTCTGATGTAGATTCAATGAATACAGAATTGACTACACATGCACGCATACACACACACACACACATGTGTGTGTCTCTCCCTCTCTATGCAGTGGACTCCGATTACAACAAAGTGCTCGCGACCGGCAGTTTTCTTTCGTTACATCGAAACTTTGTTATAATAGAACAAAAAAACAAAAAGAACATAAAACTAATAATGTTGCAGCCTAAATTTTTACTTCATTATAACCAGAATTTCATTACAACAGTGTTCGATATAAAGGGAGTTCACTGTATATATACACATGTACAGATTGGCGAAAACAAATATGACTGCACCATGTCATTAGGCCTATACACTATAAAGGCCTATTTGGATAGTGAAGTGATAGTTACCACTAAGAGGAAAGAAACCTAAATATAAATGTGGATAGAGTGAATGCAACATTATTAGTTGATGCGTCAGTGAAAGTTTGAGGAAAATCGGACATTCGGTTGAGAGATAATGAAATTTTGAAGTTTTGTTGCAGCCATAGATGAGAAAACTACCATGGTTTTTGAAGTCACATATGGAAAATGATTGTCTTGAAAATACATAGAGAATTCCAAAAAAATGTAAATTTTTAATGATAAGTACACATTCCCTTGACTTGTTACTGACATACAGTCGACCTTAGCGAAGTCGACCTTGCACAAGTCAAAAAATTGGTTATTACAGTGCTCTCCCTTTATGATGAACATGGTTATATAACAAAATTCCAGTTACTATGAAATTGAAAATCCAGGTCGCAAAATTATCGACTCTATGTTCTTTTATCACTTATTTGTTCAATTATAACAAAAAAAAAAAAAACTGCCGATCCTGTGGACTTCGTTATAATGGGAGTCCACTGTAGTATTTAAAGTTAAAATAAAATTCTACCAAGATGGGTATAAACATGTGTTAAATCGTATGTGTAAGTCAAAATCCATGCTAGTCAAAGAATTTTTTAAAGGGGATCATATAGTTTTGGTGGAGACCTAACTTCTAACATTTTCTTTTTTTTGTGAGTCTTTTTTTTTTGCACTCATTTCATTCATTTCACTTACTTGGCAAAATATAAAATACACAAGTCATTACAAAGAAATAAATGGCAGGACTCCTAGGAAGCAATTACATGTGTGTGCTTGTAGCTCGAGCCCTCAAACAAAACAAAAAAAAAGGTAAAATACAATCAACTATCACTTGTGATAATGAGAAACCTTTTTCATGAATTATGAAAGAATGTGTAATTCCGAGAGGAATTCAACATTTATTTAATGAAAAAGGGTTTTGAAATTGCTGACATATCCAAAACAGAGCGATCCTAATGAAAGGTGGGACCCACCTTTTATTATGATCGCTTTGGTATCTTGCATAAAGTTAAAAGCTTAATTCTCATCTCCACCAATACAAGGAGGTTCAAGAGAACGGAGTCACAACTGTCTTATTTCCTTAGCTAGATGTTCGATGCCGCCAGTCGAAAATATTTGAAGCATGTACCAAACTGGATCTGCCATGCAAATAGGAAGACAATTGACTCGTGTCTCATTACATAATCACCAGCCACTTTCTAAGAAAAATATCTTTGTGATGATAATTACTTTTCACCAACCCTGCTTATAAAAGATAGGCGATAGGCCTATATAATGCTGGTAAAAGACACAGGGATGCACGAATAGATATCGGGCAAAAAATGGTGAAATAACAATGAAAATTACTTGACTGGGCATGACTGGGCACAAATTTGATATGTCTATCAATAAAGAATTATACTTGAAAATAAAATTATTCCATATCAGTTTTATTCATGGGAATTAAATGGAAAAGAAATAAAACTGGCTTTCACATGATACAGCTCTGATCTACACTTTTGCACAAATTTCTGGATGGGATTGACTTTTGTTTTACATGCTTTATCATGAAGTGAAATTTCATTTCATTTAATATGTAAAATATAGTCAACATTATGTTTACATTCAAAATGAATCTCAAGATTGCTCAACAAGACGGTGGCATCGAACATTGATCATCAAAGGCACAAATGCACCTCTGGAATTCTTTTGTACATCAATAGAAAACTGACAACTGTTTGAATAATTACAGCCAGTTGGAACTCCAGCTATGAAACCTCCTTGACAAATACTCTACCATTATTTGTTATGAGACGAGAAGTACGGGCCTATAGTTTCTTTTGACCCTTGCAGTGAGTACGTGAAAGTCAAGCACTCCCCTCCTTTTTTCAATATCTTGTAAAGGAAAAGACAATAAAGGAAGGGGAATAACAACTAAGTAAAAAACTTCTTGTATCAATGAAATCTTGTGAGTTTCTGAAATCGGGCGTTACATGAAGTGAGTTGTGTCATAGCATGCATGTGAATGCTGTGTGGCCTCAGCTGGGAGGGGTCATCCAATCATGAGACTAGCTCTCTCAGCAGAATTTGTCTTTGTGTGCATGTGTGTGTGCATGTACGTTGTTTTGTTGGGGGGGGGGGAGTGCTTTTAATTGGTTGGGTCATGGGTCAATCCCTCGGTTCTGTGGTCTCTGCAGTATTAATGCAGTTTATTAGCATGGTGGTAAAGTCTCTTGGTAAGCAACATAATACATTCTCAAAACTACTGATATCATCTAGTGTTTTGCATGCATTTGAGCATCATGACACAATGTGGTAAGCAAAGTTGAACAATTTCTGTTAATAAGCCACCATAATGTCAAAGTATCATTAAACAATGAGACCATGATAGTGAGGTCTGTGTATGGTGGTCACAACTTTGATACTTGATGGAGTGTCTCTAAGTACATGTATGTACATTGTAGGCCTGCTATGTTGCTTTGGTTCACTTGTTTATTATGTATGAAATATATAACTTGAATTCTCCGAGACAGATACCCCTTTCACTAACCCTCTTGGCTCAGACCAGGAGCGGGCCAAGTCGAAAAATTTTGAGTTTATGAATGGGTCGGCCAAAGTGGCCCACGCCAGGTGCAGACTATTTTGGCGCTGCTGCAGCTAGTGCCAGACGCGGACCAGGCGTGAGCCTGGCGCTGATCGAAGAGTTTATGAACGATAGCAGCGCCAGGCGCGAGCCAAAATTCCTTTCACGGTCAAAGGTCACAGCTTACGCTGATCAGCTCGAAGTGCAACACGCACATCAAATATTGCATGAAAATGCAAACCTGCTCTGTCCATGACGTGTTCAGTTATCATGGCAGTTATCCCTTACATGACCGAGTTTATGAATGGGTCATCGTAAAAAGTGGCATGGCTCTGCTATAGTTACTCTGCCATATTTACGTGGCTTTGTGATAGTTAAATTTTTACTGCTTGGCGTGGGCTAATTTAGCTTGGACCAGGAGCAGGCCAAAAATGCAGGAGTTACTGAAAGGAGTATTAGGCAATTGTTTGAGTTCATTCTACTTTGATTAAACCACCTTCAACTCAAAGTCATCCTATAGAATTTTGGTCTCTATGAAGTTGCCTACTTTCTGGGTCAATTGTACAACTTCTCCATTTCATGCTTGACACGAGTTACATGCATCAATATCTGAAAACACAAAACTCTGGAAAAGTACTGCTGCTTTATTTGTGTATCAGCGTCAGTATTTTATCTGATCAACAATGTCCTGAATGGACTCCATAAATGGAATGGAGACAATTCTGAATCTTGGTCCATTTCATGGTAAACAAGGTATTCTCTTTACAGTCTAAGCTTACAGGCAATCATGCAAGCACACACTCACATACCATACACGCACACACACACACCAAGAGTTGCATTTGCTTTTTTCATCAAGGTTCTTTGAGTACATTGCACTTATCAACTCACCGACAAGTTAGAGCACAAAGACAGGAGAGTATAAAAGAGGAAAGAGGCCTCCTGGCATTAAAGCCATGTAAAACTCACTCCCCATAGGCCCTCTTTCCTTTTCATCAAGTGCCCTCTACCATAAATCAATGATAAAAGATGAGACAGACAAATGTAAAGCCGTTTTCAAGCACATTTAATGCATACTCATTTTCTTCCCTTTTTTTATGGCAGGTTTGAAGCGCAACAATGAATACATATACACCAGTTGTGAATGTAGTTGTTTGTTCCTCTTTTTTTTTTCAATTTTACCAAACTTTTCATGCATGTGGAGTTGTTCAAGGTTCAAGAGTTGATCATATGAGAGACAGGCCTACACATGAGGCATTACATAGGAAAGTGCATACAGCAGTCAATCTCCACTTCCAAGGTGGAAATCTGTGGCAGACATTTCTCAGGCTTGCCCAGGTCACAATAGGAATACCACAAGAGACCCTGCCAAGCATACAATGTATAGCACAGACTACAGGAGACAAGGTGCCCCTCGCCTAGGGTATACGTGGTTCATTTCATTTTCTTCCCCCCCCCCCCCCCACCCGTCTAGTTCATATGTAAGCACAATTGATGTGCAGTAGTGCAATGGAAACTGTTCTTGGGCGATCCATGTTACTAAAAACAGAATGACATACAGTACACATGTATATGTAACATGTATTTTTCCCTATATATTGACAAGCTTGATTTGAATGCAGAATGAACTAGGATGAATGAATGTTTGCCTGTAATGTCACTGATATCACGCCTTGATATTCTCAGATATTTCTCAGATTCTCTGTGCTGTAGGAACTTTCAGTAAGAATCCAAAGCCTGGATGATTGGGAAAAAAGATTTCAACGCTTCCCTAGTTTGTCACTTTTGCTGCATACCTGATCATAAGCTCCTGAGAGTAGTGATGTACTTATCCATAAAATGACTCTTTACAAAGAATTCATGTTTTAAAGTATTCAGATACTGCAGGAATATTCTCCTGATTTGGGACAAAGGCTGCCATGCTATTGTATGGGTTGGCTGCTGTATACACTGACCATCGATCACATGCACTACACACATACTGCATCTATCCAGCAGATAAAAATGGAGAACAGAAACAACATACACACTTGCTAGGCAAAAATATAAATTACTTCATACATTACACTAAAAATGAGACATAAACTACAACAAAGAACTATGTATTGAGTTTGACTCTACACATGTAAAACATGACCATGAATTTACCTTATGTATTATCTCAAAGATTATGAAGTCAACACATTCATTACAAATTTTCACCATGATAGCAAACTGTGTCCAGTTGAACTACCACATACTACAAACACACGCACAAATCTGGTCTCACGACTATAGAGTTACTTTTCAAGTAACAGAAAACACAACATTTAAAGACATTAAAGTGGTCCCTTTAAAAATTCATCTGCATTTTGAATGCAAGATGGCTCTATTTCTTTGGTATTTTCTGAACGTTGCAAATTCTCGCTCATTTTTCACTCACTCAAAGTTTTTCTTTTTTTTCAACAATTTCTTAATCCTTAGTTTGGCCAAACTCTCCATTTTCTCATCATTATAATGACATTAATATATTTCTAACTTGCATTTTGCACAGGTACTTTTTCACACTACTTTGGTACTTTACCATGAACATGTACACGAAACCTTTGGAGGAATGCACAAAGTATAGGACTCAATTACAGTTGCACGCAGACCGAAAGAGAAAAGTGAGAAGAGAAAAGATACATTGATGTGAGAGTAGTGGAGACAGAGAGGGAGAGAGAGAAAGCAAAGAGCTAGTCAAAGGAACCAGGGACATGTAGTGGAAGGTAGAAATGACTAGCTGCTTTGACACATTATGCACTTTTGCTCCCGTCCCAGCGGGCACACTTGTCCAGATTGGCTGGTTGGGTGCAAAAGTAGCATTCACAATGAATGATTAAAGATCTCAGTGATACAACTTAAGGAACAGAGCTGTACCTATTGTTTGCTACATTCTACCTCCTGCAATGAGTCTTCAGTGTCGTCAAGAATTTGCAGACCTGTGTTTGTACTGCAGTAAAAACATAATTCACGAGTTATCACACATACACATGGTAGAAAGAGATGTCAAGTAAAAGTTACCTAATGACAACTGTTCTCCTACAATGCGGTCTAGTACAGGGAGATTCAGTACCCTGACCATATCACTACATCTGATTGGCAATATCATTCTGAAGTTTATATATCATTCCAATGACTTGATATTCTACTTACCGGTACTTGACAACCTTCACTAAACTGAGCCTTATCTACCACCTGTGCATGGGTTCAACTATGCTGCATTAACATGCCTGGATTATCATGGAGGAGTTGCAATACGTAGAACAACAAAACAAGGATATTCTACATTCTAGGTTAAGAGTCATTAAACATCTAGTCTCTACAAACATTGTAGGAGCAGCAATTGTTGAGCACTGGATTAGCATTGCCATACTTATTTCCATGCATGAAATCAAATTAGAAAGCTTTTTCGAGAACTCTCTTTCTTCAACATCTGAAGTACAATCCTTACTTACTCTCAACAAACCCAAGATAAAACATCCTCAGTCCACAGTCATGTAAACATTTATCATCATAGCAAACTTTGACTCCTAAATACACACAAAAGTGTAGCAAAGTGAACAATTCAACACACTTTCAATAGCACAATTTACAGCCAAGCATTACATTTGAAATAAGAGACAAAAGCCCTCCCTAATAAGCATTCCATATTTCACTCTATGAGAGCTAATGCCCTCTCAATCCACAATGTACAATGTCATCTTTGTCCATCCCCAATCTCACTGGCCTAAATGAATTCTGGTCATGGGCCCTATTCTACATAAACTAAAAATATGATACACTATATCATCTGCCCATGTGGTCCAAATAGCTGGCTCACAAGATTTATTAGTAAGCCTGAATATACTAGTATGCCTCATGCCTCTAACACTATATGCCATGGTATTCACTTGCACATGAATCAATCATTTAGGCTTGAGCACGAGGCACTGGGTGTCAGTTCTCTCTATTACTAGAGTGATTTCTGGTCTGAAGTCAGTGCTTTGCATTTGTCATCTGCAGGTTAATTCAGTGTACCATGCAAATTTGGCAAAACAAAGCTGGTCAAATAAAGCCCCTTTTCTCTGCTCTTATAGACTGAGGAGTGGTGTGACCCAGCCAATGCATGTAGACTTCAGCAAAGTGCCAGTCAATTAGCAGTAACTGGGGGGATGTCCCCCTGAGGAGCACAACACATACAGGGATCAATCTGGTCTCGATTCGACACCTGAAGTCAGCCACTATCACCACATTAATCAACATCCTTGCATCATTCATTACCAAGTCCATCTCCAAAAATGCTCCTTGCACAATTAAGTCTACCATAAAAAAAATTAAAAAAAATTAGAAAAAATGATGATAATAATAATTTGGTGTTAGTTTCATTTGGTATATATGTTATAAGATTACGAAATAGAGTAGATACAGTAGGGTACGATATGCTTTTTGACACAGAGCACTAGAGATAAGGGGTAACACAGGCAGCCTATGGTACCTACCATACATGCAGATTTTTCTAGCTGTACAGGAAAGTCATAATATACAAACGTGAATACAACAGATTCTTCATGTAGAAAGACATTTCTTTCACTTTTTGGCACTAATGCAAGAGAAGAAGAGATGAAGGAAAATGTCTCGTTTTAGCTTAGCATGACACAGAGAGCTTGTTCTTGAACATTAAGTCTACAGCTATAACTACCTTAAATTACCCTGTGTCATAACTCTGAAGTAATCGGATAACTTTGAATGTCGCTTCAGAATGGGTAAAATGCACATTCAACCTACTGAACAATAGCCAGATAGTCAAGGTGCAATTCTGATTGTAAACTTACTCCTGTTGAGATGTGATGACTTATGAAAACTCCAAATGATCTATTGTGATTTTATTGCTGTAGAACACATGAAGCCTAATGTAGAGGTCTTCACTGTAGAGTTGTATCTTTCAGTTTTACTCTCTAACTGAGAAAAGTGAGAATATGGATCATTTTTGACATCACTCAGGGAAGGGAGTGGTGAGAATAGTAATGAAACTCTTTATAATTTCTGTAAGAATGGTTAAATTGGTACACATAATCAACTTCAATTGCAACTTTAATGTTGTCATGAAGACAATCAAAACCTATACAAATCAATCAAGTAGCATGCACTATAGTTAGTAACACTGACTTCATGACTTTGGTTTCTACTTACATCCTCTCACTACATTTTATCAATACTGCTCCCCAGTTTGAAGGTGTTCCTGCCTTATGTGGGGAATGGGCCTAATCTCACAGGATTAAAGGTGTACCCCTTTACAACATTTACATTGTGAGTCTTCCACAGTAGGTTGGGGTTGCAGTAATATCATTTGCAACTCACAAGTAAGCATGGTTTTAGTTTTGGTGCTGGGCACAACACTAAATGCAACTGATGCAAGTCATAATTATCTTATGGCAGTGAAAAAAAAATGACATCCACAATTACAATGCATACACTTACATTGTATCATCACATTCAACTGTCACTTCTCAATATGGCCCTAAAGCACACATGTGCACATTGTTTAAGATTCCTTATTCATCTGTGCCAGGTGAAATACCCATCCATTTGATTCCATACATCCATAGTTCTGCAAAAGTAAACTAATAATCAATAGCGATGGTTTAACAATGCAATCATACTTTTTCTCCACCTACCAGTGGCAATTGGAGACCACTGAGTCAACACCATGTCTTACTGGAATGAATATCTCTACATAATATTACAGATTGGTACTATCCAGAACACTATGCAAAACCTCAAACCAAGCACCAATGAATATTTTACATTGTACATAAAAAACATAGACATAAACATATGTTTACAATATAACATGATGGTCACAACTATACCTGTACAAACAATGTCAGTAAACATTCATAACACATAAACCTCTTCCCTTGGCTAATCAGCTGTAAAATCCATATCTAATAGTTATAATACTGAACCACAAAGCTTCCTTACACTTTCTTTTTAAATAGTTAAAATTGCATTTGGAAAGCAAGCACAAGGAAAGTTGAGATTGTCACCATTGCGAAAGAAAGAAAGAAACATATATTGCTATACTACAAATACACTGTTTTGCCTACGTTAAAAAAGAAGAAAATATTGCAAAAGCATTTCACCTACAAGTCTTAAGAATGAAAACATATATGATAGAGCTGACAGTGCTAGCATCAGCAGAATATAAACAAGGTCATTGGTGGATTCTGGTGTGTGCAAAGTACATAGGAGTACTGGCTCTCAGACAAAAAGTAATCTAGCAACAACAACAAAAAAAAAAAAAATCCTCAATGAGATATTGATTGGTATTATACAAAGTTTGACATATCATATCACACTGTATTCTTCAGCCTTGAAGCTTAATTAATTTGTTTTTCTTGTGTTTGTAATCTTTAAAACATTACAACATGGTAATTATTTCAGGTAGCTTTGATACCAGTTAAAAGAAAAGAGGCAAAAAGGAAGGAACATTTGCCAGCCAGAGTGACATCTTCAACTTTTGCTGGCTTCATTAGTTTTACACTCTGAAATATTTACCAAAACTTGTAATTATTCACAATGACACTGACACACAAAGCGAAATGGGATTTATGAAAGTAACATGTCATGAAAGAACTATCAGACTCTTGCCAGTTTCAGTTTTGTTGCAATGTGCGTGTGTGTGGGTGATTTAAGAACTTTTTAATACCAGTAAATCTAAGACAGACATGCCTGTATTTACCAATCATTATCATCAATCAATACAATTACTGGACGAGACAGCTTATAAAATTTCTGTGGAAAAGTACACAGGTTCTAAATCCTTACCAAAACCTAAAACTGAGATACCCTCATCCTTTAATAAAGACGTTCACATTACTGTCATATCTATATTGTTTACAGATAAAAAGCTAGAGTGAACGCCACATAAGATTTTGCTGGAAAGAGATCCTACACTACAGTCAGCGATAGTTTCATGATGACTGAAAAGAAGGCAAACTATAATTAGTATGTCCATACATCATACACAAATCGGTGGTTCATTCACATGGTAAAGAACTCTGCAAGAATGCTAATGTAAATAGTTACAGAATTTACAAACTAAGTGTGCTTGATAGCCAACAGTTTCATTAGCAAATGTAATTTCAGAAGACTAGCATCTATTCTTTAAATGTCATCCAGGGTACTAGATATCTTGTGCACTTTCCACAGATTTAGCAACTTTGTCTGTTTTAAAAGGAAAATTGCTATTTTTGTTTGCATGTGAAGAAATTGAAATGTGGAGAGGGGTGAAGACAACCATACTGCCCACAAGCTCAGACAGCTACATGGTTAGTTTTCTTCAATTCCATTTCAACCAGGAAAGAGAAGTTTTTTTTTTTTTTTTTTTTTTTTTCTGGTCAAAGAACAAAATACTGAAGGATGGTTAGCTAGCAGTGTGTATGAAGAGTAATGAAGACCAGTTAGCCAGACTTTCTTGGCCCAGTCATATCTTGATAAGCATAAACAAAAAGTTTGAATTTTTCTCTCAACCTCAAAAAGCAGAAATGATGTCCATACATAATATAGAATATTGCAACTGCTGATTGAACATAGTTTGTACTAATGCAAGGAACAACTGTGCATCAGAATGTGTCCAAGCTTCTTTTCCCAATCAAAAATTGATCAAGCCTCATTCTGCATGTAGCTACAGCAACTATGAAACAACAGGTACATTTGGAATTCAATGATTTAGCCTTGAGTATGTAGTAGCATGGGAGTCAACATGTAAGTCTTTTAGCTACAGTTTTTCATGATGACATTGCAGACACAATACTATGACGTTGGCTGTGGGACATACATCCAAAGGTAATTGTAAAACTAGTTCTAATAACTGTAATATGGCAAAGCTGGCTGATGAGTTGTCAATATCTTTTCTGCTTCAGTTATCTTTTACTCTTCTGTCCTCCTTACTTTAGGGTCAATCTTATTATTAACCCCACCAATAAATGCACACACTGTGTAACATAACAGCACATAAAACCAGACCTAGCCAAGGTTATGCTCAACTAGTATAATATACAAATAGTAAATGGTCACAAGTGCGATGGTACAAGATTTCCTACGAGGTGAAAGATAGAGGTGCTCTAATTGACGAGGCAAAGCCGAATTGAATAGTGCGTCTCATCTTTCACCGAGTGCGAAATCTTGTTCCATTTATATAGCACAAGTAAAGACCATACACTATTTGTTTCATACAACACCTTGGACATCTGGTCCACACAGATTCTTGAATTTTGCACAGAAATGGCAACCATTTTCTGAGAAAGGCGAATGAGTAGCCGCACAGTATCATTCAGCTGTGTACATACATACGCAAAATCGACAGGATAAAGTTGTTCACAAAAACGAGTGACAAAAGTATGCGCTTGTAATTGTTGAGTGCGCGCTGCAAATGTTTTTTTTATTGTGACATCAGAGTCGTGCAATGGGAAAAAAACTTTGTAGAGTTAATCATGATTTCAACACGGGAGTCAATGGAAATTGGTGACATCAGCCACGAATTATTCATTTTTGCTCAAACAAAATTGCACGACTGACAGCCACAGCATGCGATGGTACTTTTAAAGGGATGGTATAGTTTTGGTTGAGACCTAATTTCAGGTTTCTTACATTTTTTGGTGAGATAATGAAAAACCTCTTATGAAATATGAAAGAGCATGTAATTCTTTGAGGAATTCAATGTTTATTTGATAAAAATTTGTTTTGAAATGGCTGAAATATCCAACAAGAGTGATTCTAATGAAGTGTGGGACCCACACTTTATTATGATTGCTTTGTTTTACTTTGTTTTTGGATGTATCAGTCATTCCAAATCTGATTTTCATCAAATAAACTTTGAATTCCTCTTAAAATGGTATGTTCTGTACTATATTATAAGTGTTTTCTTGGTATCTTGCAAAAAGTTAAAAACCCAATTCTCATCTCCACCAATACTGTACCATCCCTTTAACTGAATGTCACGTGATGGGCAATGATCGACCAATCAGATAGCTATGTTCTTTTTAGGTGTTGTATAATATGAGATAGTTCCTCAGTTTTTCACAAACTACCACATAATGTATTTTTTTTACCTCTAACTGAAAGGTGTTTTCAGATACTACTGTCTCCATGGCTGAATGGCTGTGCAAAGTACAAACATGACAATGCTAAACAAACAAATTTTCCCATAGCTAGGAGGCAAGATAAAGTATAAAGTTGGCTGCAAGTTTTGAAAGCCAATACCTCTTTCGATTCTTCCACCTTTGTAACTTAAAATATACATTACAAAAGCAGCATTACAGCTGCCACTAAACTTCCACTATGATAAAAAAAAATGTTATAACTTGATCTTTTTTCCAAAAAAAGTGTGTTTTGGCATTAGGTAGCAATTCTTTACAAATCAGCTGATAAGGCAAAATAATGAGTAGAAATCGATATAGCTTTAAGAAAATAAAATATCATTAAATGTCAGCTACAGAGTGTAGAACATAACATACTAATAAGGTAGACAAGCACATCAAGCTACAGGTTGACCCAACATCACCATTCACTGTGGCCCCATCAACGTGGTTATAATGCTGATGTATTTATTGCAAAATATCTGAGTTGTACCCGCCAAAAAATCCCTTTGACAAGTCTCTATTAATGGCCGCTATGATGCATGACAGATGGCACATAATACTTTTGGCATTATTCACATTTCCATGCATTGCCCCTGGCTGTATCCCACACATAGCATGCTTGATTGTGCCTGCATTTTTTTCATTCTCTCTCTCTCTCTCTCCCTATTACATGGTAATACCATTCAATTTATCTAAGTCTAAGCTTATTCTTCTCTGAGTTTCTTCTCTCTTTCTCTCTCTCTCAGCTGTAATATCAACACTTCATGCAATTTCATTTCCCTCTCCCAAGTTTCATACTATGGCAAGAATCTGTTTCTTGTTCTGGACAAGAATACGTGAACCAGAATTACTTCAGAATTTCCAAAGCATTCTTCCTCATATAATAATCCAGAGATCATAAAACCTATTGACAATTCAAGGTTTATGTGATTTTCTGTTTCAATGTCTATGAAGCAATGGCTGCAAGAATTTCTGAACAGCATGCTACAAACTGTTACAAGCATTACATGCTTTTCAAACAACACCAACATCCATTTCCATTTCAAAATCCTATGACTAGAAGTGAAAATTGGAGGTTCTATTTAGTGGATTCACAACTCAGCATGACACTTCTTGCAGCAGGCCAAATTTGACCCTATTACACAGCATGGAGTCATCTCAATTTCTTGTTCACAATTCTGGTAGACAAAGAATGGCTTAACTGGATGAGAATTTTGTCCAGTCAATTCTGTTACATGACACTATAGTTTGGCACTGTGGAATTTCTACAACACTCCCATTCTTTCTCCAGTCAAAGATAAAGTGCAAAAACAGGTATGTGCTGGTGAGATGGCAGTTGGAATGATATTAACATGTTTTCAGTGACCCTTAAAAAAAAAACCCTATAAAAATCACATTATAGTGATTATCCACAACTGATATGTCTTCACTGTATGACACAATCCCTGTAAAATCAAATTGACATTGGTAAGATTTGGCACTCATTGCTGTGTAAGTGTGCACAGAGTTGTGAATCCACCAAATGACATGGTGGGTGTTCATATTGGTGGTAAGGAATACCACTAGAGGGATATCAGACTGTGTTGGGTGGTGGGTGTGTTGCCAGGAATCTGAATATTGGCCATGAACTGGTGCTTCTGCAGATGCTTTTGCAAGGCACTGTTCACAATAAAGCTCTTTCCACAGATGGGGCACTCATGGGGCCTGAATTCAGTGTGGACACGCTCATGCATATTTCTGGCACTGCACTGAGAAAAGCGCTTGTTACAAAAGCGGCAGGGGTAGGGCTGCTCACCTACGTGGGTGCGGACGTGGATCTGCAGGTAGCGACTCTGAGTGAACGTCCTGCCACAAATGTTGCATATGAACGGGCGAATGCCATGCACTTTCTCGTGATGCTCAACCGATGCAGCATCGGTGAACTGCAAACCACAGTAGCGGCAGTTGAATGTCTGTGCTACTGACTGGTTCCCCTGCTGTTGGCTCTGTGCACTGAATGGGGGAATGGTCTGTTGAAGCGGAACATGTGTTGGGCTTGGTGGAGGGAGTTGGTTTATTGGAGACAAAGGACTCATTTTATAGTCACCATTCCTGACATGAATTCGTTCATGCACATTGCGGGAGCTGCCTTGTGTGAAACGCTTGGTGCAGTAGCGGCATTGATACGGCTTCTCACCTGTGTGAGTTCGCTCATGAATTTGGAGGTAGCGCCCCTTGCTGAATGCCTTGCCACAAAAACCACAAATGTGATCTCGGGGGCGCATATGGGACTGCTCATGGCTAATAAGGAGTGCTACATCGGTGAAAGTTTTATTGCAGAAGCGACAAGTCTGTATTGCTGGCTGCATTGGAAGATTGGGCATGGCAACATTTTCATTTGTTTTCCGTACAGCTTCCTGTTGCTCGGTGACACTTTGTTCTGCCTGCTTGGCTGCCTTGATACGCTCATGAATTCGCTCATGAGCATTTCTGGAGCTTGTTTGGCTGAATGTTTTGCCACAATACTTACAGGAGTAAGGTTTCTCACCTGTATGGATACGGACATGGATCTCAAGGTAGCTTCTGTGTGTGAAGCGCTTGCTGCATATGTTGCATGAAAAAGGGCGCAATACATGAGTCTTTTGATGTTTGTGTAACTCAGATGAGGAAGCAAAGAGCAGTGGGCACTGCTTACAGGGGAAAATCTGGCGCTGTAACGGCTGAGCAGTCTGTACAGGTTGTGGCATAGGGGGAGGAGTACCGTTGAGCATGGTCACACCATAACACTCATGACCCAGGAGATCTCGGCTTCTCTTAAAGCTCAAGCCACACTTGTGACAGTTGTACATGCCCCAATTCCCATGCTTCTGCTCATGCACATTTCTGGATGTCATTTGATTGAATCGCTTGCCACACATTCGGCATGCATAAGGCCGCTCCCCTGTGTGAAGGCGCTCATGAACACGAAGGTATGCTTTCTGATTGAAGCCCCGGTTGCACACCCCACAAACATACGGTTTCAGAGTGCTGTGGGTGAGCTCGTGTTGTGTGAGCTGACTGGCAAAGAGGAAACACTTGCCACAAAAGCGGCACTGGAAAGGTTTGGCATCCATGTGAATGCGTTTGTGGGTGCGAAGGTGGCTGCCGTCACGGAAACGCATCCCACATGAAGGCACGTCACACACAAACGGCCTCATCTTGGTGTGGGTCCTCTCATGTGTATTGCGTGCGCTGCCCTGTGCAAACGCTTTGTCACAAAACCGACAATGATAGGGTTTCTCCCCTGTATGGATTCGCATGTGGGTTCGGAGGTATTCCTTCTGACCAAAACGTTTGGCACACACACTGCATTGGAAGGGTTTGTGTTTGTCCTCTGAAGCCTGGCTGTTTCCATTCTCTTCCACCCTCCCCCCTTGGATGCATGCATGTGCATCAAGGTCTTCTCTGGTGGGGAATAGATCACCACACATGTCACACCTGTGACCATCTACCACACTGTGAGTTATCATATGGGCATTGTATACAAGCTCTAAGGCAAACTGTTGCCCACACACTCCACACTCATACTCCTTCCCTTCATTCTCCCCTTGTCTATCCTCCCCAGGATTCCTACCATCACCTACGTCATCTCGCCTTAATTCTTGTGACCCTGTCAAACCCAGGTCTAGCATTGGTTCACCACTACCCAAGATGTAGCCCTCACCTTGTGATAGCCTATGACATTGGGTATCAAAGACATTGGAACCTTGACTCTCATTTGTATGACTGGATGATCTTTGCTCAAAGCTTGGATACTGACTATGGCTTTCTCCATTTTCTGTGGTAGAACTCTCTGTCTGTGTAGGCTCTGGTGTGGACCTCTGACAACTCTCAGCCACCATAGCAGCTATGCTCTCTCTGTCGATACTCTTTACAGCTTGGTGAACAGCCGAGGAGGACTTGATAACCTTGTTGTGGGAATATCGCAGATGGCGGGCTAAGTAGATGGCAATGGTGTACATTCTTCCACAGAACTCACACTTGTAGGTGCTGGACTCTAATAACAGGCAAGGGAATGGGGATATAAAAAGAACAACTTAAACAGTTCAACTAAGTTCCCATTTTATCCCATCACGAAACATACCTACTTCACACTACTGAGAACACAACTCCTGTTTGCGCTTTGTTTGTGCATCTGATATTACCACTGTACTTTAATTACATACGTAACAGTGGCAAGGAGTATATGGGACGTATCAACATTGCTTCATCTTCACATTCTACAAATGAGAATCATGTTTTTCACTGCATTGGCAAGTAGTATATAGTAATCAATACACTCTTGTCAAGACTGAATTGTACTTTTACAGTGTGTTCAGTGTTTCCTCCTCATGTTGTCTATTCCAATAAGTCCAATGTCAGGCTTAACAAGGTGTAACTACAAATGCAATCACTACAGTAGACAAAGCACTTCCTTATTGTTCTTAACTTGAAACCCAGATTATGGGTTGTATCTGTTGCATATTAAAGGTGAACACAAAATCTGCATTATCCCCACAGAATACATGTGCATTGCTATAGTGCACTGCTACAGAATGTGGATACTTCTAGCCACTGTGTGGGGGTTGTATTAACAACAAAATCTACTGCAATCACCTCCCAGAATAATTCAATCATTTAGGGACCAGCATTCCAATTGTACATTAACATGTGTCTGCTATTATCATTTATTTATTTATTTATTTATTTATTTATTCAAGATTTCATGCGTGTTCACAAAATAGGAATGCATACAAATGTATGCAAGTACATCTCATATAGCCAAGACAGAATATATACAGTAAGTATACATTGATAAGAAGCAGTTACAGGATAGTATACAACTCCACTAAGAGAGCTACATTATTCAAGGTAACGAACACGCAAAGGAATTGCAACATAAGCTTAAAGCTTGAAAATCGTTGCAACCCCCGTGCACACAATCTATACGCTTGCAAATAGTTTAAATGATACTTGATAGGAGTTGGGGGGGGGGGTATTTACAAAGAGAGCATGGGAACATGAGGGGGAAAGAAGAAATGCATGTGTGGTGCCTATTTGTCCTGTCGGACATTGACAAGAGAGAGAGCAAGAAAAAGTTTAAAGTGTCAAGTCATTATAAGCAAATTATACTGATTAAATTGATTAAATTTCTCATAAATCCCATTCAAATGTCGATTTCAGGGGAAATATATGATCGCAGCAAGTTTAATAGTTAATAGTCTCCAGGAGTTCAGCGTGAAGCTGATAATAGAATATGTTTGATCGACCTTTTGAAAGTAACTATTTTTTTGTAAATTATGAACATGCTGAGGTAGCGCACAATCATATCTAAACTGATACCATAACTATGAGATGTTGTTCAATTGGTACTGATTTAATTTGAATGCAGTCAACTGATGACTAAATCTAATTTTGAGTAAAAACAAAAAAATCTCTGAAGTGTATCCATCCCCCCCCCCCCCCCAGCATCAGGCATCATCTACATGAAAAAAATTAATAATAATAATAAGCAGAATACTCACTGGAATCAAACATGAGGCTGGTAAGCTCAGATATGACATCAAGCTTCTTTGCAAACTCTTCGCCATAGTAGACCAGGAGTTCAGTTCCTGGCTCAATGGCCTTGCAGGAGTGGTAGTAGATCTGGCCAAGGTACTGGAAGGCCACAAGATTCTGCTCAGATTCGCTGCGGGCGCAATTGACATAGCGCAGCCAGTTGCCCTTGCATTCATCCTTGCCATCGATGCAGTGTAACACTCTGCCCTGCACACATATCTAGTAAATAGTAGGATAGGCTCCACCTTAGTTCTGGCTGTGACAAGCTTCATATGATATTTTAGACAGCATGACACATGCAGCAAGGGCATCTACAAATTATTCCATTCACTGCCTTCATTTCGACACCAGCTGATGTAAGGTGAGACAAAATATTCCACTATAGATGAGCAATATCTACACACCAATTAACACCTCAATCTGGGTAGGTTCAAAGCTCCAAACAAGACTAAGTTCAAAATAGATGACCCTCGGTATGACTCAAATCAGGCAAAGGCAAGATCATCAGTATCTAAACCAATATCAACACAGGCATTTTTTTTTTCATCCAATTGCAGAAAATTCAACTTAATTCCTTTACTCTTAATGATGCATGGACATTGCAGGAATGTTAGATTCATGACAAAGCTTCGTCACAACTCAGTTCAAAACAGTCATGCACCTCTGCAAAAAAGTCTCCTACCACGTTGTACAATATGCACATACTATCACTACCGACAGATTTAATCACTTTGAAGCTTGCACACATTATACTGGGGATGTGAAATCAAAGAAGTGTTTGATACATTTGTATTAGCAGTTAGCACATTAGGATTCCATGTCTCTTGGAGAGAAAAAAAAAATATCATGATAATGAGATAGAGAAGCTTCTATGTATTGTCAGTTTGAAAACATTTTTCAGCGCAACATCATATAGTCAGTCACTCCAAAATGCACTGAAAACTTCTGGTGATTTGCTCACACACTTACCTCCCAGGCATAGCCACTCCTGTAGCCAGCATCATTTCCAACAATTTCACCAGCATATGGTCCAAATCGCACACCTTTAGGGATGAACTTCTCTGCCCACACCCCTTCTCCAACCCCCTCTATGCTAGAGGTGGCAATAGAGAGAAAATCAGGCAGGGTGAGGCGTGCCCTATTGTCACATTCTGCTGGTACTCGTTTGTCCTCTATGATGGTGAAAGGGTGCAGAGGGCACTCCCCCTCATAACGCTCTTTACATTCCTCACAATCTGCAGTGAAATGACAACAAAAAGACACTCCAAATCAAAATGCTTTGTTGCTTTTTCATCATGTTTTGCATTGTAATAATTCACAACATTTATATAGCGCATTATCACATGAAATGTCTCTAAGCGCTACAGGGAAAAAGAATAGAAAAGGAAGAAGAAGGTACAGTTTCAGAGATGATCAGACATGAGTCATAGTCATAGAACTAATCAATAAACAATAACTTTTTAACATGGATTTAAATTTGTCTACCGAGTCTGTTCGTTTCACGCATTTAAGTAAACTGTTCCAGAGTTGTGGCAATGCTGACTGAAAAGATCGTGAACCATAAGATTGTGTATTGACAGGAGGAGGTATTAAAAGTGATTTGTTGTTTGACTGCAAGTTCCGGGAGGGTTATTTCTTGTCACAACAATGTAAATGTAAATTTGACCATGAAAACATCATCACAACCTGCAATCAATGTCATACATGTCATATGCAAAAAGATGGCAGACCTTGCCTGATCATAAGCCAAGCTGACACAATGTGATATATAACCTGACTTAGTTTCTGTCTCAAGGAGTGTGATTGTGTGAACAAGCTCATCACTGTACTGAAAAACAAATACAGACTCCGCAAGTTGGGCTAAAGCGCACGTGTCCACATAAGATGACATGTCTGCCTAGTATCAGAAGCAAGTCAGACCATACAATCCACAGTCAAATAGATTATAAATACATAGCCATTGAATTTAAACTTTCAACATATAAACAAACTGAAAAGAATTCATAGTGCTGGGGACCAATAAGTAGCACTTGACATGAATAAACTAAAACTTACAGATGTACCGGTCATCAGGCATGCTGGACTGGATGTATGTTCGTCGTCTTGCCAGCTGCTGCTGATTATATGTCACATGATCTGATATCACAGAAAGTTAAAATAAGCTTCCATCACTACAAGCCAATCTGCTTAAAGGGATGGTATAGTATTGGTTGGGATGAGGATTGAGCTTTTAACGTTTGGCAAGATACTGAGAAACCACTCATGAAATGTTACAGAGCATATCATTCTAACAGGAATTCAAAGTTTACTGATGAAAATTGGTTTTGAAATGGCTGAGATTTCCAAAAACAAAGTAAAACAAAGCAATCATGTTAAAAGGTGGGTGCCATCTTTTATTAGTATTGCTTGTTTTGGATATCTCAGCCATTTCAAAACCAATTTTTTTATCAATAAACATTGAACTCTTTTTGGAATTACACACTCTTCCATAAGAGTTTTTTTTATTTTTTATCATCTAATCATAAAAAGTCAGAAACCTGAAGTCAGGTCTCAACCAAAACTATACCATCCCTTTAAGAGCTGCTAACAATAACATGCCTAATCCGGGCAAAATATATTGAGTGTTACACCAGCAATGGAAGATGAAGCCCTTACTTTGCAATAGCCTTGCAAAGTGTAGAACTGTACATCCAATACTTGACAACTCATATAAAAAGAGAGAAAACACACTATAGGTCTTGCATTCAATGTCACACGAAATCACATTAGATCAGGAAGAGGCTGGACCCATCTCATACTTTGGGACTCATTGACACATCCCTCACAGTAAAACTAGCCAAGACTTGCTAAAATAAGGCATCTGAATGACTTTCATTATCCCATCTAAAAGCTAAAGAAGATTGTTACTACGGACTAGATCTGATACATATGTACTTTGTGCATATCGGTGGATACATGTAAATGCCAATTTGTTTTGTGTGTAAACATGTCACTGATGAAGATATTACATTTCACAAGATAAAATCTAAAATCTAATGATAAATCAATTCAGGTTATGCACAGAAACACAGACTTACATTAATATCTCAAAGAAAAAATTGCAAAATTATCACGTAAAGGAAAACTGTTATGATGTTGCCATTGCCATGCACAAGTACAATAGGCCTAGCGTTATGTCATATGCATACATAGCAATAGCCTAACCAGATACAAGCACATTTTACAGGTAAAAGCTTAACATCAAGAAGTTACCATGTACATGACTAATATTGTGAGCCTTGTGCAACTAGGGTTTTGTAACAGCAAATTTCACAAAAAGGTTAAAAAGCCAGTTGTCTACTTACAGTCGGCCTACACATCTCCTTGTTAAAATATCATTACTCTCACTGTCACTTTCAATGGCCCTCATGACTGAACCACAACAACATGATAATAATATGGAAGCAACTGCTAGGAACACAGAAAGAAGTCTGACCTTCAAAATTACAGGAATCTTTTTCCCGAGGACTGAAGCAAGCATCTGCTGCTGCTCCTCCTCCTACTGATGACGAGGCTGATGTTGCTGCTGTGGTTGTCGTATCTTCTCCTGTCGGGGTGTCCTGATCTCCAGAAGAAGATCCCTGTGAACCAGCCGCCTCACTCGGCCCTCGTTTATTCTTGGGCTGAAGCTCTGCAATTTGCTGGTGGACATAGCGCAAGTGGATGGCTAGCTGGCCTGGCCCAGAAAACTCGTATTTGCATAGGTGGCACAGGTAGGAAGATTTGTCTGGCATAATGGAAAACCAATCACAGGTATTCAATTGGAATGTGTACACACTTCCCTTTGAATACAATTTTCTTACAAAATACTTGAGAAACAGACAGCTGCAGTCAAAGAACATTACTTGCAGATTACAGAAATTAGGTTCACACAACTATTCCAATCTTAAAGATTTGTGTAAGTTTTAAACTTTGATGACTAGCTAGTATGTAGTGTAGCACTGTGTGGATGCACATGAAGGTTTACTGATAGCAATCTTGAAGATTAGTTGATAAACCACAAGACATCAGGTCTACATGTAAGGCTTTACCCTCTATCCATGAGCTGCAGGGGGTCTCCACTCATAGTTTAGCCTCACATGGACACACTTATCAATACAGTGGAAAGTTAGCATGACTGTCCAAGAACTCTATTCCCCCTTAGCTTCTGGGTCAACCTCCAGTGCATGTTGTACACTACTGTACCGTTGCACATTATCTACTTTACACTAGCACTGTGTGTTATGTGTTTCTTTCGCTTCTGAGGTTTAATCATCATGAGGTACTATTGCTCGAAAGTTTAATATGATGTAGTAAAGATTAGGTGACCTGTGGAAGCGTTTCGTAATTTAAATGTACAAGCTAATCATTGGCGTTTAAAACTTGTAAAGATTAGAAATGTTATGTGTGCCTAACTAATATGGCATGACGCGAGTGAGGCAATCTAGATCACAAAAAGTGAAAAATTCAAATTCAATTTATGACTGATAATAATGCTGCTGCATACATAGCTTTTGTGATTACTGCTTCATCACTGCAGTGTCACCAGTAGAAGTATACACTGTAAGAAGCAGTATACTACAAGCTGCTATTACATACCGTGATATTTAACATAACATTGACGAAAAACTAACATAGCAATACAACACTTCCTATTTTTAGGGAGGTAACAATGTTTGGTCCCATCTAACCCTAATATGTTAACCTATGGAAATTTGATGTTTCTTTTATTGCCAGATGAATTTTTTCGCCAAAAAACAAAGAAAAGGAAAAAAGAATTTGTGCGGTCAAAAACAAGGAAAAACTGTGGCAAAGAATTCTACAACAGGCAAAACCAGCCTACTATTGTTGTATAAAATGAGAAAAGTGATGCATTGTCCATGAACATAAGGATGTCATCAATGCATGTCAGTCC
Source organism: Diadema setosum (assembly GCF_964275005.1). Classification (NCBI taxonomy): domain Eukaryota; kingdom Metazoa; phylum Echinodermata; class Echinoidea; order Diadematoida; family Diadematidae; genus Diadema; species Diadema setosum. The sequence continues at coordinate 15,047,558 of NC_092690.1, read as the reverse complement.
TGGACTTGTGCAAATGACGCTATCAAAAGAGGGATACTAATTGTTTTTCTTCAAGATTTATTCACTTAGAATTTGTGCCCCTGCAATATACTTAAATATCATGCTATCTTCGTAACCTCGTTTGCTGTTGTTTTGTTTTTTGTTTTGTTTTTTATTCCCCCATAATCCTACAGCTTCAGAAATGGAACAGCAAAGCCTTGCTACTTGGCACTATGAAAAGAATGTTAGATGAAAACTCTCTTAAGGTACAGTGATTGCCAAGACTGCTATGCACTTCTGAGAAATTATTACATTCACAGGTCTGTGATGATTCTTTTTTTTGTGTGTGTGACTGTTCAATTTACTACCTTGTTTTCTTTAATTATCATTACTTGTTCCTATACAGTGCTATGTTGTAATAAAGTGTTAATGAGATGATACATGATGTGCAGGCTATGTAAAAATTCATTAACATAAGTAATGAAAGGCAGGTCCCATCATACTCAATGTCATAATCAATGTCAAATCAAAAACATTTGACATCAAGTAATTAGACACAAGACAATAAACACTACATATGATTATCAGCTTTATGTAAATACAATGCTTGATCACAAATAAACAGTATCAGTGCTCAAGCTTGAGTATGACATGTATTTGCAGTCAGGACACTCTGTGTATCATATCAAAGATTTTCTGAGATATTGCATTAACTCTTTATGTGCCTTGGTGTAAACCTCCTATATGCCACATTATTCTGAGAGAGCAACATATTCATGCTTTAGGAAATCATTCTGTCTTTTTAAATCTGTGTAACCTCTATTTTGTTACCCTGGATATGTAATGAGGAAAGATGTAGAGAAAATGTGAAGCATTACTTTGATATGAATTGAATGACTAATCTATGATTGTGTTTCTTTCATATGACCAACTGCTGCATTATTGTAGAGGTATGACTATTGCACACAAAACAATGGCAGAAACTTAAAATTTACTCGCAAATTCAGTAGCAAACACCACTTCATAGTAAATCATGACATAAAATGCAAGCCACATGTGACAGAAATGGAATTGCGAGAAATGCTTTCATTGTATAGTGGCATTTGCCGATGAATCGATCGGTTTTTGCATTTGAGCAGAATATGCGAAGCTGGCACACTGTCGACTGAGTCGGGCGTGTGAACGTGACACATAAAGAGTTAATAAAGTAGTCGTTCAACGGGTAATCAATGCCTTATATCAGACATGGAAAATCACCTTCCTGTCTTCTGCTTCTAAGCAAAACATAAGCAGCATAGTTTTGAACAAACTGCATCCTAGTAATACCACATGCATTTGTTTATCTACCATATCATACACGAATGTGGTGCTCCTGTGAACTACAAAAAATGTGATCACACAAGGTAGTGACACATTTGCAAAATCAGAACTGTCTTTACCATGAATTCAAGGATTCCATAATGAAATATCATGTCCAAAGGTAACAATGAAACCAAAACATTTCACTTTCTGTCATGAAAGATGATTCTAAACTTGTGAGTGTGACCATATGGAAGAAAAAGTGTACTTAGTGATTTTGTAAGTAAAATGCACTTTCATCATCACTTCGTTTCACTTCATCCTAATCTCTCCATTTCTGTCATTATTTCTAGAAATAGTAGCAGTAGTAGTAGTAGTAATGACATGAGTATTAGTTGTTATGTATGTTATCACTATCAAAAATATTACTCTAATTACTACTTAGAACAGCTACTTTTCTTCTATTAATGTTCATCAGTGATATCCTACAGAGAAATACTAAAATATCTACAGTACTAATAACAAAAAAGAACAGAAATACGGATACAAAACAAGGTTGATTTTGCATAATTCGAGAATAAATCATTTCTTAAAATCTATCATTTGTAACATATGACAGCAAATATTACATACAGTTCTGGAAACTAACATCAAAACATGCACACACACAAACACAACATATTCTGAAGGAAGGTGCAGAAAAACTGACACTACATTCATGTCTGTCCCCTAGCTCATTATTTCAAATCATATGTCAATTACCACCACCAACAATCTTCTTTCATTCCGATATCCTTCAAGATCCCAGAGTGCGGGTGTTTACTCACCTGGAGATGATTTTTCGTCAGGGTTCATGTCGTCAGATAAGGGCTCAACATCTTCTGATAATCGGCGTGGTGATTTCTGTTTTCGACGACCAGACATTTCCATTGCATGGCACTCATGGATTACAACCTGAAGGGTGGTAAAACAGCAGCAAAAACAACAAGATGATACTCAACTCGCATTTCACTCGAGAGCAATATCAAATTGTGACTTTTAGGAAATAGAAGCCATGTGCTAAACTCAAAGTAACAAAATGATCTTGGCACTTTCGAATCCACATGGAGACTATTATAAAGGCTCTATTATCAACTATGAGAATACAAACATACGTAGTGCATTACCTTGTATCAGTGACACAACAGCAGATATGAACACTAAATAATATAAATTGCTCCTTGTCGTAAAACATCAGAATTTACAGAAAAAAATGACTCAGACAATAGATTGCAGAGGAATATCACATTAACTTGACTTGTATTCTCATTATCAACACATTTAATTGCAAACAATCAACTCAACATAGACAATAGAATGAATATCACAATGTGAACATAAAAACTGCGCTTGTGAAGAGAGACAAGAACCACCCTTAATATAATACTTACAATCTCCTCAGAAAAACAACCATATTCTCAAAAAGCTACAATATCAACATTTCAAACATACCCTCATTTTGTTGGAAATGGAATGTACATGTACTAACCTTGAAAATTAATTTCCTGCTAGCACGGAAAAGTACCCTTCTCTCATTCTATCCTCTCTTCTCTTTTTTCTCTCTCTTTTATAGCAGTCTGCTACAACCTACATTTTGTAGTACCATATTATTGGAGGGATGTTTATTCAAAATATACAGTCTATCAAAAATCCAGTGGATTCGATCCAATGCCTTCCCACCATTATTGCCCTAGATTCCTAGAGGGTCGCCACTTCAACATCCAATCACCTCTCGTGTTCAACAATTACGACAAGGGCTATGATTTCCCGTAGGCAATCAACCCGCAAACATATTTCTATGCACTTGCATGAATGCATTAACGTTCTAGGCATTAGTTCTATATCCCTACGTGGAATACATACCCTACTATTTTACACTAGATACAGTTCATTCAACCATGCTGGCAACCTTCTATTCAGGGACACAATAATACCCAACTACTGAAACTGCATTGTCAAGGGCTGTTAAGCAGAGGGTTTGAATAAAACAGGTGAAAATATTTCTTTGCAGGACAGAATGATGAAAAGACTCCCCAAATTTCGTACCATAAAGACAGACTCACAATGGATGGCCACACATGCGCACACACACACAAAGTAAATAGCTTATCTGTACTGAACAACGCAGGAAGATATTTTGGATATGACAAGCACCTATTACCGTTTATGTACATATTCCAGCTGCAATCAAGGAACTTGTAATTCCATGTGAGATTTACCCAACTATAACTGCAATCCTCCCTGCTGCAATGCATAATGACCAAGTCATTATGCATTGCAGCTGAGTGACTACCATATTTGAGCAAAATTGCATGAGAAGGCAATACGCCTCCCACCACCTTCAGTCTAACCCTTTCAATCTTGATGTAATACCTCCATGTTTGTTTGTTTGTTTGTTTGTTTTTTTTGGGGGGGGGGGTGGGGATGAGAGCATGGCGCCCATTTGAACAAGTTGAGATCCCATCCCCCTAGGGATGTTACCTGCCAAGTCTACAATCTAGGCCACAATTTGGGGGGGGGGGGGGCTGGATCCGCCATCAACAAATTTGAAACTATAGTCATCAATGTATCAACTTAAAGTATCATCTTAGCTCTATCACTTCCGGTTCGAGATCCCCTATTTTTTAATTTTTGTATTTATTCATTTATTTTTCTTTTATTTCATTTTTTTTTTTTGGGGGGGGGGGGGCATGGTTCTCATAGGAACATCTTGATATCCTATTGTCCAAGGGATGCTACCTGCCAAGTTTGGTGGAAATCAACATGGGGTTTTTATGAAGAAGATGAAAATGTAAAAAGTTTAGCATGAATGATGACAGAGGACAGAGGACAGACACCAGACGATAAGCAATCGCAACATCTCAATTGAGCTTTTGGCTCAAGTGAGCTAAAAACATCAGGAATGTAGCAAATCCAATCAGCTACAGATTTTCACTATCAACTACACTAAGTGCAACTTGCATAGCACTTCTCTGGGCTGACTTGTGGGAAAGAGACATGTCAAAGCCATGTGACGATCACGAGGTTAGACATGCTTTGGAGGAAACTACACGTCAAAAAACATCTTGACAAAAATAATTATTTCTACCAATGCAGTAAGTCAAATACTTCCAATAAATTATAAATTGTGGTAATAGTCAGCTTGCATGCATATAACCCGTGTGTTTCACACGACATTACAGACAACCCCATATGTACTTATGTTGCATCAATGCCCACATTAGAGCAGGAAAAGTGACAATCACTCTTTTGATAATATATCACCCTTTCTTCACACATGCTGTGTAAACTTACTAAAACTTTTAATCTGTTATCAGTGATAAGTAAATATATTGTAATTTTCATGCTATGCAGGTGAGCATACATACAAATATGAAACTATTGTGGCAGGTCGTTGCTCATCTGTACCAGATAATACTCTGCCCATGAGTAATCAGCTAACTATTCCTTAGCAGAAGGACAGCGAAATGCACTAAATACATTTGGTCACTTTATGTAATAAATGCTTTCTGGAGGAAAACTTCTCTCACACTCATCTATGTAGTATAACCACAAGTCATTGTCACCAAATGTGACACAAAAGTGAAAGTGACAGAATACTCACTAATAACTGTGGTACTGAAAATTGTGTCAACAAAGGTATGTCACATGACAGGCATGTTTGAAAAACATTAGAGCATTCATATCTCCATGTTGCGCAACTTTCCTACCCTGAAATAAACATGACTTAGTGTGATGAGATCAGATAAGGTGGAAGTATCATAGAAAGAGCTTCATACATACTGTCATCTGACATGTATGATACCTTGATACAGACGTATGAAACAATGCCCTATTTTCACTTGTAATAATATATGGGCTGGGCTGTACGCTTTTCTATTTTGATTAATTGGGATTGTGCAATGTTTAAGAGTCTAAAAATAATCTTCCACTACCAGACATATTTTGTTTTTCTTTTAAGGGATGAGAATTGATAATCTGGTGTGTATTCAATACCCCTATAGACACAAGCACTATCCAATCATATAGCACTAATTCTGCTGCTTCTGTAAATACCCTCATCACAATTACTACCTATCCAACCTGACAGATGAGAACCGCAACCAGAACTTATGAATGCTGCCAGCTATTGTCAATATACAAATGATTCAGCACGCCATAACCTGGGGTACTGGCCAGGGTAGCGCCATCATGTGTTCTGAAGATGTACAGATACACACTGCTATCATGGAGGCCAAATTTTAGCAATCAGAAATAGTAATCCAAATGCCAACTTATCCCTGGTATGCTGCGATTAAGATAATTGCAATGAAACAAAACTTTATCATTTTTTTCCCCCAAAATGTTATTATTTTCCAGAGCAATTCAGAAAGAGATTATCTTATCTGGTTTTTCTTAGTTTTTACCTCCACCAAGGGAGGAGGTTATGTTTTCGTTACCATTGGTTTGTTTGTTTGTTAGTTAGTTAGTTAGTTTGTCCGTGTGCAAAATAACTCAAAAAGTAGTTAATGGATTTTGATGAAACTTGCAGGAAAGATAAGAATGATACAAGTAACAGATGATTAAATTTTGGTAGTGATCCGAGAATTTTTGGGGGAATCTATGCTGATATTTTGGCAGGTTGGGTCAATGAACTTGGGAGTTCAGGCTGCGCATATTTGAGGTTTGCATGCGCGCACTAAAGTGCGTGCTCCACTTTCTGCTAGGGCGAGGCGCACTGCGCAGCTCAGGGTTTATGACGTAACAAAGGCTTCTATATTGGGAAATCGGGCGATATTTCTCAGCATGTACTAGTATACCTATGGGTGGAAATTACTGATCTCTATGGAAGAGTCCAAAGAACTTTTCCCCAGTGGTGAAGAAGAGAAAAATCTCTTTGGGAAGAGCAAGATCATCGGTGGAAAGTAGCTGCTTGGCGGAGGTCTGCGCTCTCAGAGTGCTTTTCTAGTTTTTATTATTATTTTTTCTTACTTCTGCTCTTTATGTATAACAGGATATCAATCATGTGATTTCTAATATTACATGTGGGGGTAATGCACCCTACAAGCACTGCTTTTTAGCATTCCTCTTGTTTCAAGCATTTCTGTATACTTAAAATATTAATGTAAACTTATGTATTGTGATGTTATTTCTGGAAAATATTTTTATGATTCTGTTGGAAATGAAAAATATAAATGAATGAAAAATGAATTTATAAATGAAATGACAAACTCAAGCCTATGATTTTTTTTATTTTTGTCTGTGTACTGATAATGCATGTTTCCGTTGCTGAATGCTGCTTTAAAAAGAAATTTTCTCCACCTTTTTGATCCCTTATGATCCCTTATCACGTATGATTTGAGAGAAGGAAATTTAATAGATTCCTTTATTCAGGGGTTTTGTCTGTTCCCCTCCCCCACATGGGGAACGGTGCACATTTGTACGCCGTCCAAGTGACAACACCTGCTACATTTGGTGAAAATTTGACTACGCATTCTCTAGAAGAGGATGAAAATGTACAATTCAGGCCCCAAATTACCCCCCCCCCCCCTTGCTCCAAGGGAGGCACCCCTGGATCTGCTATGAACTAATGTGGAACTATAGTCATCAATGTACTTACTCAAAGTATCAACTTTATAGCTCTATTACTTCTAGTTCTAGGGAAAATATTAAAGAGTTTTTCATTTGGAGTGGGGTGGTTAAGATTGAGGTCCTATCCCCTGGGGATGCTACCTGCCAGTTTGGTGAAAATCTGTTACGGGGTTTTCAAGAAGAAGATGAAAATATTACACAAATAGTGAATGGTCACGAGTGTAATGGTACAAGATTTCGCACGAGGTGAAAGATAGAGGCGCTCTATTCAACGAGGTGAAGCCGAGTTGAATAGTGTGCCTCATCTTTCACAGAGTGCGAAATCTTGTTCCATTGCACGAGTAAAGAAAATACACTATTTGTTTTATACAACAACTTAAACGTCAAAAGATTTGGTACTCATAAATTCTTGAATTTAGCACAGAAATGGCAACCATTTTCCGTGTAAGACAAATGAGTAGCCTCACAGTTGCAAGTCACCATGTACGTACGTATGCGAAACAAAGTTGTTTACAAAAATGAGTGACAAAAGTACGCGCTTGTAAGCACGATTGTAATTGTTGCGTGCGCGCGGCACATGTTTATTGTGACATCAGAGCACCTGCAATGGAACATTTTGCTCAAACAAAATTGCACTGCTGACAGCCAGAGCATGCAATGGAACTTTTCACTAAATATCACGTGATGGGCAATCGACCAATTGGATAGCTACATTCTAAATAGGTGTTGTATAAAAAACGCTGACACACGACAGACGACAGATGACGGACAGAGAATGATTGCAATAGCTCACTTGAGCCTTCTGCTTAGGTGAGTTAAAAAAAAAATCCATGAAGAAATGTGGATGGTAGAGCACACATACCAAAAAATGCAAACATTGGGGGCAGCATAACCACAACTAGTACAGGTCAAGATTTGATGAAAAAAAGCTTCTGTACAAATCTTGAACAACAAAATCTGTTGAGAAATGTGGCCAGTAGAGAAGTGACAAGGAGACCCTAAACAATCAACCTACAAATGTGCATGGAAGAATGCACACAAGAGATATAACATGGTATTTGCCTTTGACCCCGTAAAAGGTGTAACATTGAAGCCAGCATCATCAAAACTTAAAGGGGTTCATATTTGACTGTGATAAACCTCTGTACAAAACCTAAACAAATCTGTTCAGAAATGTAGCTGTTACTTAGAGTGCACATTATAAGACCCTTACAAATCAATTTTTCAGAGACTCCAACCCTCCCGTTTTCGACAGGAGATCTCCCGCCGAAAGCCCATTTTCGCAAAATCTCCCGTTCTCCCGTTTGAGGTTTGATTTCTCCCGCCCTGGCTCTGTGTCTCCCGGTGGAAAGGATTTCTTACTTATTGCTATCATATGCAAATGAGCCTTAGCTAGCACCAGAGAACATATAAAACCCTAGGAACTTCTCGCTTCGCACACATCAACTTGGAGTCTCCCGTTTGTTAGGGGTTTCGGGCGGGAGAATCTCCAGATCAGAAGGTGCTTGGGGTTGGAGTCTCTGATTTTTTATTTTTTTTTTTTTTTGTATAAAAAGGCAGATAAAGCGAGGGTGCTACCAACAAACTTATAGGCAGCTAGATCTTAACAATGATATGCCTCCATACTAAATATAAAAGAAAAAAATCAGTTAACAGAAGACACATGGCCAGTATTGTGCAAACAATATAGTCTACACAAATGGCAGTGGTGGCAGCATAACACTGCTGAATCCAAGTATCCTCCAATTCATGAACCAGGAGATACAATAACAATCAACATCATCATGAAACTACTACTATTATTAAAACCAAAAAATTCACAATAATACTGACATCAAAAAATTTGATAACAGAAAAAAGACAAAAAGATGATAAATTATTGGGCCATGCATGCTCAAACTAGTTTAAACCCTCTTGTCTATGCCAGAGTCATATTAATATTTAAACTAGAAGCCACAACAAAAACTGTTTGGTACTCCAAAGGCAGAGTTTAGAAAGTCCATGAAGCTTGCCCGACTTAGCACGGATAATTGAAAGTGAAGAGAACTTAAAAGCCTAGCACATAAACATTTAAGGGCTTTTGGAGATCCGCAAATGTAACGATTTGAATGAGTGAGGATAAATCTTTAACTATCTCCTATAGAATAATTCAATTAGACACTTAGACCAAAAAAAAAAAAAAAAAAATCACTAAATTTGTCCAATGACTGTCACCGTCAGTGTGAAATGCATTAGTATATAAGCCTCTTCAAACAACCCTCATGACAAAACACCATGAGCAAAATTTAATAATTCAAAAGGGAAAGTTAAGAACTTGTAGGGATGGGTCTCAAGAGGCCCTCTACACAGCTGGGGATTGCCTCCCAATGATAACAGCTCAACTCTGTCTTGGGCGACAACCTTCTATTCATTTTTCTTGCAATTACAGGAAAACTCTGACAACAAGGTCACAGGGGCTGCCAATTTTACCTCGTTATACCTGGTACCTCCTTGTAAACATAATAAATTAGAAACCAGCTAAAACAGTAATAGTGCCAATGACATGGCATAACTACTTAACAAGATTCGAATAAGATTCAGATATTAGAGCATGAAACCTTCTGTAAATTACAGAATAATTGCCAAATGGCAACAATTTTAGAAGGTTCTAAAAGCGTGCTCTATTTTCTATCATTGTCTGGCTTTTTTAAAAATATACTGTGAGCATTTTACTGCATTCTGGAACTCGATTTACAGAACCAATGCATGTCAAAACCGCAAAGGGAGCATTTACAATTACACAGACACACATTTTACCTTGGTTTTGACAATGTCTTCTTGCACCTTATTTCAGTAAGCGTTAAGACTGCTTCACGCTAAATATGATGCATTGATCCTTGTGAATGGTGTTAAGAGGTGATGTTCTTTCATGGTTTAATCATTAAAGATTATAACTGAATTTTAGAACTTTATAAATATTTGTGAGTGCTGCCATACGAGAGAAACTACAGGTGATATTTTATATGTTTCTCTCTCCTTTTTTAAGCAGTTTATTCAATAGGAAAAAACTGAGTGTAGTTCAGCGTCCCAGCTTACGTATCTAATGGTGGACTCAAACCATCTGGATTAGCAAAGAAATCCACTATTGATGTCCCAGCTAACTGGTCCTTTGTTTTATTATCAGCAATTTCAGCATGCAGGGGAGTAACTGACAATTTTTAAAGGAAAGCATGTGTCTTGTGTACTTTACATTATACATACATGTGTAATGAAGTAAACTGTATGTGATGTAAATAAAAACTGTAGGATTGGGTGCAGTACTTTCAGTAGGGGGTAGTAAGATGAGGAAATAACAAGTGTATTGACATTACAGAATCAACTGATACAAATGTCCATGCTATTTTGTATACCATGCAGGCATTTCAAGGTGAGAACCATCACTACATACATGTGTATTTCCTGCATTTTTTTTCTACCAACACTTTATTACTAAATGTTCCATGAGAATACATTAATCAGTTCCTGAATTACTCATCAAAAGCCAAGATTTGAGAATATTGTCCATTAATTCTAACAAAATATTTCACACACAAAAAAAAATGTAAATGAGTGCCCTTTCATAATTTATATTTAAATTATGAAAGAATCAATGACACCATTCTTGTTGAGTCAAAGTGATTTTCAGAATTAAACCTTGAACTCTTCTTCTGGAATACTGCCCACTGTTTTACACAGAGCCAACCAGGCAGGTAGGCTAGTGTATACACAGGGGTATCTGGGTTGGGCCTTTTCAGTGGGTTACCTGTATACGCTGTTATTTCCATGCATAAGGTGGTCACAGACATTTTCACAAGATATTGTTTTTGCAATTTTTGCAAGAAAATACGAAGGGAATTCCTAAAAAATTTACTTTTCTAGCATAATAAAAGAGCACTTGACTTACCACTTTCAGGAAGCAGGGGGAATAGTTGCTACCCTTAAAGTGAAAACATAGTTTTGGTAAGGGTTTGAGAACCCGTCTGGCACCATTTCATATTTGCGTGCAATATATCGAAAGAGTCTACTAAGAAACTTACCTGGCTGACGCGATTTGCCGGGATGAGGAGTTGTTCTGGAGTATTTCAAGATCAAAAACAAGAGTCGGTATACCAACTTTTCTTCTAGAAGGATACAGACTAACTCGGTCTCACGGAAAACTCGGCCATATTTCAGACAATTTACACACAGTTTGTGATCGCCATAGGCCTACTGAAAAGACAATAAAAAACGCTTGATAAACAACAAAACAACTTCAAAGACAGCGCGTCTCAGGTGATGTGCGTAATACGCTTGAGGACCACGCGCTGTCCATTTGTTTTGTACAGGATTAGGGCGCATAGCACATTCCTGTCTTTTCAGTTAAGCGTCTTTGGTATCAACTCGGACCATAACTGTGACCAGCCAGAACGTGAAGTGCTACAGGCCACTCCCATAGTACAATGCTATACAATCCAGAGGGACAACTCGTCCTGCTGTCAAAGCGAGGCCGAGTTGTCCCCGAGTCCGAGTTTAGCCTGACCCCGATCGGGTAAGTTCCGAGACTGCGACTCCGGCGAACCTTTTTGGTTATTTCGCATTTTCGTTGTTAACCATCCAATAGCTTGTTATTACAGCGTTATTCCACACATTTCTTTGGCATACATGCACATTTGGGAGTGAAATTTGACAACTTTTGCAGAGGTACCAGAACTATGTTTTGGATTTAACATATATGTCAGTATAAGTTGATGGAAGAATGTGTAATTTTCATGAAAAATGAATTTTTGTGGAATTCCCTTTACATTTTCTATATATAGTTGTCCACACATACATCATAATTTCTAGCAGTCTCCTCATCTAGAGGTGCCAACATCAAAAGTTTAAAAATTCATAACTTTTGCATCGATTCTCCGATTTTCTTCAAACTTTTCACTGAAGTGTTCTACTAATGTTGCTGCTTTCACTCAATCCACATTACTCTTTGGGTTGGGGTTTCCTTTAATACAAAATAGATCTACATATCACATTGAGTCACCAAGTAGGTAAAGGATGTCATACGGCTGTGTATAGTCATAGACAGTCTAGTAAGATGTCCCATTTGAATCTTCTTTCAAATACTAGTCACAGCCATTTTAAATGGAAAATGGAAAATATCATGTTTGTAAACTGCAGAATCCCCTACCATTGCTTCACATTAAAATGAGGGTAAAGAGCCAATGCTGCACCATTCTATTCAGTTCATCAAAGCACATCTTCCATTCAATAAAGTTCTATTATGACAAGCACATGCTCCATCTAGAATCCCCTGAACTTTGATTGATGCCTTAATCCCTTCTTGCAGCTCCCATGCAAAGCAATACTGGGATAATGAACTTGGGCTGTGTGTCATAAGGAGATGCCATTTGATGTACATATAATAGTATCAGGTACAGTATCATACAGTAAAATTCCATGTGTCTTGCAGAAGACTGTAAACTTTTGGGCAATCATGCACTTTAAATAGGGCCCTACATTTTTGGTAACTCGATGGCTCAATCCCTGTATTTCAAGAAGGAATCCAACTAACCCCCACACACTGAGCTGCTGGTGAGCTGCTCTTGTTATATGGAACGCCATTTGACAAGGTCGCTAAAAGCCCGCCTCACACAGTCACACTACAACTTTGACTACAATTAGCTTGCGTTGTGTTTTGACAGAACATCAACATCGAATTGCGTGCTCTCCACTGCAGGATTATCTAGTGTTAAGAAGTCTGCGATATAGCAGCCTCCGATTTTTGAACATCCTCGCCAGCCACAACAGTTGGGTAAATATTTTTATGCCCCCTTCATATAGATAATCTACTATCCACCACTGCCACAAATCGCGCAGACTACTGTACCTGTGCAAGCAAGGCGTGTGTGTGTGTGTGTGTACATGCGGTGGCTGCCCATAAATCAGTAACTGTGTAGACAGTAACAGACAAAACAGAATAAGGTCTTGGTAGATTTTCTTTTTTAGTCATCATTTCACAGAATAATCTGAATAATTTTGCCAAGGACAGCTGGACATATGCCCTCTTACAATAGCTTCATCTAAAATCATATGAAGGCCGAGGCTTTACCACTGATGAGTTGCGTTGAGTGCCACATGCAGCACCCGGTCTCTGCTCACATAGCGCACGGAAGGGCAAACAGCGTGGTGTACCACCAGTGCTTTCATTATGGACACTTACATCGACACATAACATAAAGACCGGTCTACACACACTGCATCCCAATGCAAAATTCAACACAAATGCCCACAGTACCGAAACACATGCTGTCAAATCAGTGGTGCCCGATTGAATTCACATGCACTGCTTACTGTGCTTGATTAGAGTCTAACGTTAGGCCCTAGGGTAAAATTTTGTACCAATATCCAATACTGTAAAAGTGGATATTTTCATGCGACTAATTTTTCGCGCTAGGCCGGGTCAGAAGAGTTTCACGTGTTTTTAATTCCGCGGAATCAAGACATCACGCACAGGAACGTATGGCAAGCAAAAATATTCGCGTGTTTTTATTTTCGCACTAGTTTATGGTTGCGCGAAATGCGCGAAAATTTCAACACCGCGAAAATTTCCACTTTTACAGTATTAAATACAGGGCCCTATGGCCCTATTGAATGATCGATTGCCAACTTTTGACCAACAATACTCCACAAATTTCATTGTTTGGGGAGGATCTAATCAAAATGTACAAATTAATAAAGATCTAAGTATCACTATCACTTATTCACAGCATGTGTCGTTTAACATGTAGATCTAATGTGCTAGATTCTAACAGTAACAGTAACACTTTCACTCATAACCATCCACATCCACTTCATTTGCCGTTCAGGACTTTGGCCGTACCCGGCCTGACACGCTGATGACATGAACATCGGACTAGACTCTAGGATCTATTAGTCAGGGTCTATGATTACTGAGTTACGAGTAAATCTTGATCTTGACCAATGCTAATTACGCATGGATCACATAAGTTTAACCACCCATGCCCCCCATGTCATGGCATGAAATAGAACAGCTGCAGCAGGCCTGTCACAGTATTGTGTTATAAATCTTGCACTGCACTCCTGCAGATATTATGACGATCATAAAGCACTCTCTTGATATAGCAACAACCCAACTGGAACTTAATATCAATTGAATTGCCTACACGCAAACTATTCATAACGTTCTCACTAACATAACAGGTTAGAGAGGTCTAACGTTAGACTCTACATGCAATTGACCCTTCGTTGTTCTACATACTACACATTGCATTATGTCAATGATGCCATTTCCCGTTCGCAGTGAATGTGATCACGGCGGACGTTCAACGCAAGTCATCCACCGAACTAATCCTGCAACTCTCGCACACGCTTTCTCAAGCAACCCATTCATCATACGGAGCTTAGCATGCATTTTAACTACTAAAACCGACACATAAAAGAAATGAAAATGTGTGTAACAACCTTTTACTACCTACACCTACGCAGAAACTTCCGAAATTGGGCGGTAAGGTCGGCCTTTGTTCGCGTTTCTCTCCATTTTCCCGTTCGCAGCGGCCCCGTCAAGTTTACATTACATTTAGCGAAATCTGACCCCTTTCCGAGTCACTTTCCGGGTCGTGCCTTGTGGATGACCTCGGGGGTGGGGGGGGGGGGGGAAGGAGAGAAGGGGAACAATCTTCCTCCGGGGATATGTTTGCTAGCGAAGCACGCAGTCGCGTAAGAATTCGCTCTCATTAGCTCATGGGCGAGAATTCATACAAAACTTTTGACCAATCACAAAGTGGGCTAGATGCCCTTCGCGCATCCACGGTCAGAAACGAGATGTGTCCTGTAGATACGGCCAGGACAGAATACCAGTACAGTACGGTAATCATGCATTTCTGATATCGTCACTTACCGTTCGCCGAATGAGTACCGCGTTGAACTTCGTGTGACAACACAGCAATGGCTTCCCACCTCCCAGCTGCTAGCACCACTTACAACCAATGCAATGTGGTGGTGGTGGTGGAGGT